>NW_001834661.1:0-130961 GCF_000150035.1 Vanderwaltozyma polyspora DSM 70294
TGTATAATTCATTTGAATATTTTTTTGTAATTGTTTTAAAACTGATGATTCAAAATTAATATATTGTAATATTGGATTACTACTAGGTGAAATCTTTATTTTACAATCTTGCAATTTTTGAATTCTCCATTTAGCATAATCGTTTAAAAATGATAAGAAAGAGAACCGCGTATCGACGTTAACTATACCATCTATCAAAATTTGATCCATGGATTCTCTTAAGGATGGTCTTGACTTGATTTTTGTAGCCAAAATTTCCGAAACTATTTCATCTGCTGGTTGAATTGTAGTCTCCAATGTCCATGCTAACTGAGGCAAACCTATTCTATCTACATATAAATCATTTTCTTTCAAAAATATAAAGTCCCTGTATGCAGAAACAAGATCGCCGAGATCATCCTTAGAACCATCATTTATTATTTGGTGCATATATGCAAATGACTTCGAACTTTTTTCATTATAACTCCACACTACTTGATTTTTATTTGCATTAATTGAAACGAATGGCAAAATAGTTTCTAGAAATTGAGGATTTCGTTCCCATGGTACCCCATCATATATATTCCATTGATCTTCCTCCTTTACAAGCTGGATAATTGGTTTTATTGAAAACCATTTGTAAAACAAACCTAACTGTAAACCATTAGATAGCTTGAACGTTTTCAGAAAGTTTCTATCCAGGGATAAGTTATAATATTGACAGCCATGCACTTTCGAATCAGGAATAAAACCATAAGAATTTAAGAATGTAAATATTTCTTCTTTTGGAGAATAACTGATGTAAATTTCGAACTTCGTATCTTTATGGATCTTTTTAGCGTGTAAATTTTTATATTTCTTCAAATCTATCATTAATAATACATCTCCAGTGAATCTATCCACATCAAAGTGTGCATTTTGAAGATCATTCGAATGATTACAAAAATCAAGGAGTGGCACTAGAGTAGAATTGACCACAAAATCATCTCCATTTCCTTCCTCATCAAGGTCATCATCATCATCATCATCGTCATCGTCATTGTCGTCGCCACCATCATCACTACTCTTGTTAGCTGAAACTGAGGTTGGACTTGATCTAATTTCTTCTGGAATCTCCAAACATCGGGATAAGATTGCAAAATATAATTGTTTGATAGTATCTTTTGTAATTTTCTTAATATTTTCTATATTGTCAAAATAATAATTGAAATAACCGATAACATCATTCAAAATAATTGGAGTACCATAATGCCCAAAATATTCTAACATCAAATTTGATTCCACTATATCTTTATGGAAAACAGAAGTAGTCATCAGTACATTTTGTAAATAAAAAGTAATTACTTTTGGTAATTCATAACCATTTTCAATCAGTAATTCAAATAGAATAAAATAAAATGCCAATATATTATTTTCATTTAAAATATACATGAGAACATTTGCATTTTCCAAATAAACTGTAAAATTTGAGAAATATTCTTTAATTGCACTTGTGGTGATCTCATATTGTTCATTCGAAGAGTAATTGGTTTCATCGTTTATTAGTTCCAAAATCGTATCTATATTATAAGTATGTTTTTTTGGAATTCTCAATAATTCTATTAGATCTTCATTTAGAGATATGGAATTCTTGTCTAAAAACAAACCGAATCCCTTAACTTCATCATTAGGGTCTGAATGTTCCACTGACACACCGTCATGAACACTGACGTCTGTATTATCCCTAAACCATTCTAGAACATCCGCCATAATTTAGAAGATAAAAGAGCTATGTATAGTTGTGGGGGAGGAGAGAAGAAACAATGGAACCACCGATAAACTCCAATCTGGCCTTGTTTATGTAATGAATGCTATTCCAATTGTGATACTGCAAACGAATCTCCTGTAACAATTTTCTCTTTAATCAATGTCAGATACAGTTTTAGTTTTTAATCTCGATTTACCCAATGCTATAGCGTAAAAGAGTCAGAGAAAAATCGAAATCATCACGTGACCAACCTAATCATAATGACTATACCCAACTGGATAACCACTAAGTATTTTTGAATGTGGTGGGATATCCTGCTCTAGTGGTCAAAATAAGCTCAACAATAAATACCAATTCAGTAGCAGAGTCTATCTGAACCAAACTGTCAGTAAAATCTTCTTGCTTTGCTGTCCCCATCATATAGTTAAACTCTCAATAGTTCTGACCCCCATACTATTTTCTTTTTTCTTGCCATTATCAGCAAAGAAAGATTAGAACATATATAATATCAACAAAAAGGACATCATTTAGAATACCAGCCCAAACCTAGTTCCATCTGCTCTTTGACCAAACTTAAAACGGGACTCGTCTTCCTTAAAATTAAAGATTCACCATCAAGAAGTTTTATATATAAAAGGGACCTTAAATTCAAAAAACACTCCGGAAATTGAAATGGTAACTTTCTCTTGTTACAAAATCGATGGGAATAAAGATAATAAAGGCAACAGGTACTGACAATATGTTTATTTATGTTTACCTTTGTTAAATTAGTTGGACTGAGTACTTGGTGGTTTTGATAATATTTTCTTTTCAAGTTTCATACATATATATATATATATGTGTGTGTGTGTTTGATTGTTTATTGATCAAGATTTTTAGGTAACCAAGGATTGTTTTGTAGTTTGAGGTTAAAAGACTGTGCTCTCATTATTTTGGTCCTCAACCCAGGATTCTCTCAAGAGACTAGACCGATTGATATATTAAAGTTGAAAGAAGCAACAAGGACATAGCTGTTATTGCTTCCACATTAAAAAAACAAAAGCCAAATATATCTAATTATACCCACTAGTATATCCTCAGCGGCTAATTGGAGGTTTCCATTCTGTTTTGAAATCTGATCAGGGTAACATAGGCGTTGAAAACGATACATTTATTTACCCGCACAACATATCCCATCACGTGACCACTACTTTTTATTATTTTTGTTTGTTTATAGTTTTTTTACTGGATCAGGAAACAAAGGTAGCAGATTCGTTCTCGAAAGTTTTAGTTTAAATAAGGCAAAGAGTAAGAGTACGAGTAGGAGAGAGCTTAAGATTTGGTATCATTATTACTTTCGAATTTTTTTTCAGTTTTTCAGTTTTTCAATTGGAAAAGTTTCACGGTAGTTTCCCTATTGTGCTACAAGTGATTAACTGTGATCATTGGGTCGAATTATCACATTATTTTTCAGATTTTTTCTTTTTGTTCCTATTCTTATTAGCGAAATCTAGCCTGAAAAGACTCTCTGTTTGGTTGTTCTGGATCAGGTTCAGATATATTCATCCATTCATTTTATCGAGAAAATTGATACAATTTAGATACATCTTTGATTTCGAACTGTCAACAAAAATTAGCTTTTATCTCAAAGTTTGATTTGGTGAGAGATAAGTTGAGACAACAATACATCATATCAATTAATCAATACAATTTTTTGAATCATTGGAAAGGATTGATTTGTTATATATACCATTACTGAAGTATAGTTATCTTTTGGTTTATTAGCTGTGTGGGTTTTTGTTTTTGTTTTTGTTTTTTTCGAATTTCTTAAATTAAGCCTTTTAACGTGTAACTTTAATAAACTTAAAGATTGTTTTTTTTACGTGCATTTAACAAACGTATTGTGAAAGCATCATATTATAATTGTTATTTATATTCACTATTCCTTATCCAACAATCGATTTTTAACTTTCTGGGTGACAAGGAAGAATAATATTTCACTTAGTTAATAACAGTATCCAAACATTCTCCGTATTACAATGAGTACTGCTGCAGTTGCTGTTCCAACTAATAGCGTTGGTATTTCAAACTTACCAAACCAACGTTATAAAATTGTCAATGAAAAAGGTGACCATTTCACTATCATGGTTTGTGGTGAAAGTGGTTTAGGTAAAACCACTTTCATCAATACTTTATTTCAAACTACTTTAAAACACCAAGAGCCTCGTCGTAATAATGGTCCAATTAAGAAGACTATTGATATTGATATTACTCGTGCTGTTCTAGAAGAAAAAAACTTTAAATTAAGAGTCAATGTCATCGATACACCAGGTTTTGGTGATAATGTAAACAACAATAAATCATGGCAAAGAATCATCGATTTCATCGACGATCAACACGATTCTTACATGCGTCAAGAACAACAACCATTCCGTAAAATTAAGTTCGATTTAAGAGTCCATGCCGTACTATATTTCATAAAACCAACTGGTCATGGTTTAAAACCTTTGGATATTGAAACTATGAAGAAAATCTCAACTCGTGCAAACTTAATTCCTGTAATTGCCAAGACCGATACTTTAACACAACAGGAATTATCCACTTTTAAATTGAGAATTAGACAAGTTATTGAAACTCAAGAAATTCGTATTTTCACACCTCCAATTGACGAAAGTATCTTATCTAATGGTAGTGCTACTGAAGATAACAGCGCTGCCATCGAACATGCCCGTCAATTAATCGAATCAATGCCATTTGCTATTGTTGGTTCAGAGGAAAGATTCACCAATGATAAAGGTGTCCAAGTAATTGCCAGAAAATACCCTTGGGGTTTGGTTGAAATCGAAAACGATTCACACTGTGATTTCCGTAAATTAAGAAGTTTATTATTAAGAACTAATCTGTTGGATTTGATTTTATCGACAGAAGAGGTCCATTACGAAGCATACAGAGCTTTAAGATTAGGGAACAGTAATGAAGAGAACAAAGATTCCTCTATTCCAATAAATACCCCAGCAAGAAAATTATTATCCAGTAATCCACACTTTAAGGAAGAAGAAAATGCATTAAAGAAATACTTCACAGAACAAGTCAAGGCAGAAGAACAAAGATTTAGACAATGGGAACAAAATATTGTTAATGAAAGAGTTAGATTAAATAATGATTTAGAGGACATACAATCAAAGGTCAAAAAATTAGAGGAACAAGTTAAAAATTTGCAATTAAAAAAGCGTTAAATTCATGAGATAAAGGTTGAGCTGATTCAATTAATATTATCTTTTATTATCGAAATATATCTTTGAATATATATTTTAAATTTTTGTAGTGATAAATGTCACCAATTTTGATTTTTTCGTTGAAGGAAAAAAACTCAAATTGTGTTGTACTAGTTAGATTATGGTTATACTACTATATAGGAATAATAAGATAGTTAATTTAAAATATCAATTTTATATTATTAATATTAATGAGATATGAGTTTTATCATTACAAAATCTGAAAGCTAATTAGTTCACTTTATACATGTAGTTTTTATTATTTAATTAATTTATTCCAATTCAGCCAAATATTTTTCAGCATCCAAAGCAGCCATACAACCAGAACCGGCTGAAGTAATAGCTTGTCTGTATCTGGAATCTTGAACATCACCGGCAGCAAAAAAGCCTGGAACTGAAGTCAATGAAGTACCTGGGACAGTCTTAATGTAACCAACGTCATCTTGATCAACTTGACCTTTAACAATTGAAGTAGCTGGAGTGTGACCAATAGCGTAGAACAAACCGTTGACTGGCAATTCTGATTCTTCATTGGTATTGACATTTTTAATCTTTAAGGATTGTAGTAATTTACCATCACCTTGAGCTTCTAAAGCAACGGTATTGTATAAAATTTCAATTTTTTCGTTTCTTTCAACACGTCTTTGCATGATGGTAGAAGCTCTCAAATGATCCTTTCTAACCAACATAAAGACTTTAGAACCGTATTTAGTTAAGAACTCAGCTTCTTCACAAGCGGAGTCACCACCACCAATAACAGCTAATGGTTTTTCTCTAAAGATTGGGACGGCACCATCACAAACAGCACAAGCTGAGATACCCTTTTGCCAGTAACTGTCTTCACCTGGGATATGCATTCTCTTAGCAGAAGCACCAGTGGCAATAATTAAAGCATCAGTAGTAACTGGTTCAGCGTCTTCGTTGAATTCAGTCCATAGCTTGAATGGTCTTGAAGATAAATCAACTTTAGAGATGGTTTCGGTAATAACTTTAGTACCGAACTTAACGGATTGTTCCTTCATTCTTTCAACCAATTCACTACCGGTCAAAGCATCTGGGAAACCTGGGAAGTTTTCGATTTCAGTAGTGGTAGTCAATTGGCCACCAGCTGCAATACCGTTGGCAAACATACCTTCATATAAAGTTGGTGGAAGTTCAGCTCTAGCCAAGTAAATGGCAGCAGTATGAGCAGCTGGACCAGAACCAATGATAGTAACCTTGTTGTGAACCATTCTTTTAAATATATGCAATGACGACGTTTGAATTAGATTAAACCGTGAAATGATGGGTACAATCTATATAAATTTGTTGTAGAACTTTAAAACTATAAAATCAAAAAACTTTTAACCTTTAGAGGATGACAGTTATTCTTCTATACTATAATATCTTCCACTTCTAGTGAAAATTTATACAACAAAAATATTTAATAGTACGAAATAAAAAGAAACCTTAACCCATCTCGAAATTCATTAAAAAAAAATTATTATCACCAACTTCAAATAAGCTTCTTTCCTTATATATACTTTTCTTGATCCAATCGAGTACCAGATACGAATTCTAGCCATATAGAATCCATCACAAGGTTTACTAATTGCACCACTTTCTCACCAAATATTGATGGGAAATTGTCAAAGTTAAAGTTTCCAAATTACAAAACTTATTACCAGTTCTGGACTTAACCTCTTCCTCTTCCTCTTCTCTTCACTGTATTATTAATAGAGTTTCCGTTTCGTACAACATCCGGGCTGGCTGCCTATAAGAACCAATATTCGAATATTTTAGATGCTTTTATTATGGAAACATAGTTCGATGCATTAGAGGTTTTTTTTGTCATTGGTAGCTGAAGTGTAGGATAAGAGAGTGAAGAGCAGTGAGATGTGATTGAAATCTTATTAATTAGTTTAGTCTAGGTTCTTTTTTTGCTTTTTTGTTTTTTGTTCTTGTTTCTAGTATATTTTTGTGATGAAATTGATTGTAGACCTGAGCCTTTGCTGTCCAGTCCTGTAAAGAATTATGATAACAGTTTAGTTCGAATGAAGGTTTCTTCTTTGTACAGGGACAGAGACAGAGAGGGCGTAATGCTGTTATTTCTTTTCACAGGATGGAGGAATAAGAATCGATTTGTCGACAGAAGGCTTGTGTAAATATTTTTTCTTGGTTGTTTTCTGTGAAGGGTTTGTCCAATTTAGAGTGGGATAGATATACCATGCATGCATGCATGTAAGTAAACGTTTGTATCAACGGAGATTATCAATCTTAAGTTAGGTCTACTTCTCTTATACAATAGTTAACCTCTTTTTTGGTGGATACTCAAGCAGGTAGGTCACGTGTCATGTTTCTTTTAAGGTCACTGGGAGTAGATGCTATTGATGATGAGGATAATAATAATAATAATAATAATAAAGACACACATACACATACACATACACATACACATACATACACACACCTGTTGCGTTTGATATAAATCGTTGATCATGAATGTAGATCTGTTTATTAATTGGTGATACCGTTGAAGTTCCATATGGAATTGGTAATCCACCGTTTTGAACCAGAATGGAACCATTCCCACTTAAGAAATAGTTCTCTTTCAATTGAGGAAAAGAGGACCTGCCTAATTCCGGTTACATGAGTTCCTGGGCTCTTAGATTGTAATACTTTCTATTTTCTCATTTAATAAGAAATTCCCAATTTTAACATTCGATATAGCAATTCTACCTAATTTGTTATTAGGATTTTCAATTGACCTTTCTAAAAAGATCAAACTCATTTACACTTTAGAACCATAAATATTATGAGAAACTAGTATTCATTCTGAATTGGTTCTTGTGGATACATCGCTTGAAACCCCAAGGAATTCATTGACCTCTTTAGCACAAGATTCCATTATATCCTTGTTCTTGATTATCTTATTAATGAAATTGTCCAAACCTTGTCTCCTTTTATTCAACCAATGTCTATTTAAATTGATCTTACTGAATCTCCAGTAGTCATACCAATATACCTTTGGTGGTAGCTCAGGCACTTGTACATTCTTTCCTATTTTCGAAATGATCTCTGCCCTTAGTTGATCAAATTCACTATACCTTCTATAAGAAACAATCTCAAGAGGGATACTAACACGAACAGGTTCAACCTTGTGAACTATCAACTCTGTAGTAACCTTCCAAATCGTGAACTTTGCTTCATCAGAGGTAGTTATACTACCATCCCCTACATATATTCGCTGCACTTGGCATCCCTCATCAACAACAAATTCTTCTGAATTATCACCACCTTCCTCTAATAAATGAATTGGTTCAGGTGTCAACATATTTAATTTCCTTGTACTCATTACTTTTACCTTGCTTTCTTGCCTTGTGGAGCAGCTAATCTTATCAACTGTATGCTCTGCTATCTATTTAAAATGCTATATTATATTAACTTATATTGATATACAACTATAGCTAAGAGATTAGACTAACCTCGCCGTTTAGTAGTGAATTATAAACAGTACAAATCAAAGGAGACTAATGTTCAATCGCCAATGCCCATCCATTTACAAGCATTTAAAGATCATTTAGTTGGCCATGTTTGGCTTTAGCAACATCTATTTCTTCTTACCTTAATTATCCTATAGGCTAAAACGTTTCACGCCTTCGTTAATGGCCCACACTTCAAGAAGCAGTTTATTTAGGTAATGAGTTAAACTCTCAGTCTGAATTGATTAATATACTTATATACCTATGTATCATATTCAATGAACATTATATAGATGTCTGATGATGTGATTCAATTTCAACTATTGGTTTAATTCGAATTATAAAATAGACTTATCAAAACTTGAAGTAATTTTTTAATAGTATATTGGTTGATAGGACAGTAAAATGAATGAGAGAAACCTAGTAAATCTATTGAATTAAATGCATAGATATTTATTTTCCCTGATTAATTAGGTTTACAATGATTGATTTCTATTATTAAATTAATAACACGACTTGGTGTTGGATACCGGTAGAGGTAAATGCATGAAAAAACCCACTTGCTATTATTGCTGTTGATCTTGTTGTAACAATGGGCTTGTTTCTGATTCCCCTTGAATTAAATCTTCATTGAACAATTCTCGTTCAAGCTCTCTTAGTTTCATATCACTTGAGTATAAAACATAATGCTGATAGAAATAAATCATATCAAATGCA
Source organism: Vanderwaltozyma polyspora DSM 70294 (assembly GCF_000150035.1). Taxonomy (NCBI): domain Eukaryota; kingdom Fungi; phylum Ascomycota; class Saccharomycetes; order Saccharomycetales; family Saccharomycetaceae; genus Vanderwaltozyma; species Vanderwaltozyma polyspora. The sequence continues at coordinate 9,159 of NW_001834661.1, forward strand.
ACTGTACCTGCACTACCGAATATGAATGGCATTGCATTCATGATGAATTCATGTTTATCGTCTGAATCAAAAAAATTACAACTCGTGAAGATGCTTATATTGTATGTTATATTACTCAGTAGTGTCATGGCAAATAAAGTTGGTGAAATACCATCTGTAGATTTTCTTCTATAATTTTTAATCAACTGTGGCAATCTTGCACCAACGTAAAAAAAGGCACCCAACCATGACATCAAAACACCAATTTCATGATCATGTGGACCTTTACCAGGTATTGGGATTGGTGCAATGCTAGTATTTGAATCTTGACTAAAGAATGGGAATGCTTCAGCTGCACTGACTTGTGTTGAAAGTAATAACGCACTAGCTGCCATTATTCTAGATCTCTCACTGCCATTTGTTCTTATTCTCTGAAAAAGGCTGTCAGTATCAATATTTTCAGAATCTCCATCTTGCAATATATCTGATGAAGCTAATATAGGTTTAGATTCATGACTAACTGTAGCCAACTTATTTTCATGAAGCACACCATAGTAATAGTACTGTAAACACACCACTAGATCATTAGCTAAGAAATAGATTGCCAAAAGAATCTGAAACGTTAATTGATTAGTCAATGTAGCTCCAATTATCGATGTTATATCACCTAATAACCATGCTAATAAAAAATATGGCGATAGACCTTCCACTGTTTTATCTCTATATGTTTCAATAATTTGAGGCATCAAAGAAACAAAAGACGCTAGGAAGGATACTGTCCCAGTGAGCTCTGATATTTCAGGCCATAAAGTTTCCTTACAGGACATATCTTGTTATTAAAACGATCAATAAATTTCGAAGTTTATCTATCTGCTTCGTTATCTTTTTAAAACCTAACCAACAAATTTATATGGTTCAATACAAAAAGTTCAGAAATAATAAGAACCTGGGCAATAGTATACCTTCAAATGTTGCTCAGAGACTACAATATAACTTATATACCTTTTTTTGATCAAGTACAATCTATATGCTTCGAATTATTAAACTAATTTGAAGTGCATTTAAAAGTCATAACTAGCAACCTCTTTAGTTTTAATAGCAAGAAATGATACGATGTCATTAAGAAATGACGTAGAAAAGATCAAAATACGTAAAGTATATGACATAAGGAGTCAAGATATAGATGATGATGTAATTGTAATTTCCATTAAAACAATCTATAAAAACTATGAACGAAGTAAAATAACTATATATCCATGACTAACATTAACATTAACAATAACTCTTTTTTTTTTAACCCTTTTAAAATTTCGAACTGGTTCTTATCATATGGAGGAAGTCTCTTAATAAAAATACTATCGAAGTATGATTTTGGAAAACTTTCTGAAATGGAAAACCAGGTAAGATAAGATATCCAATTTATATTTACATTAATTGAATAAGCTTTAAAATTTCTTGTAATAATGCAACCATTTCCTTATGAATACATTGTTGATATATCCTTCGTCGAATAGATTATCTAATGGCATAGGAATGCAGAATGATTTATCTTCTAATGTCGTTATTGAAATCAAATCATTGAAACCGAAATGATAATTTAAAAGAACATTAAGTGCAAATGAAGCTAAAACTTTGTATTCAACAATAACTTTTTTTGATTTGTAATACTCCCATGATTTATTTTTGAACTTTTCTCTATTAATTGGATAATTTTTAAAACATTGACTGTTAGCAACTACAATTATATCCATTATCCACATGAATAGATTATGATCAACACGTTCTAATATATTCCACCATGTAGTAGAATTTAAGCATGATGTATTAAATTCACTTTTAAAACTATCATCTTGAGATAGATATTTTGAGACTACACCTCGTGGTTCAACTATCTTAATATCATACTTTTCCTTAGTGAAATCATTAAAACATGTCAATTGAATCAAGTTTACTAATTCCCAAACGTGCTGAAGCGATTGATTCGTAGAAGGATCAGTTAGAAAATGATGGAATAATAGTTCATCACCAGGAATCAAACCTTGATGAGAGATAGATTTCAATTGAAGCATTAATAGTAAATCATTTGATATATTCTGTTTACCACTTATTTTGTTTTTTATGCTATTATCAATTAATTTCTCTATTTCAGTTTCTTTGTTTCTTGGGAATTCCATTTTATTCAGCACTTGCATGATTTGTTCAAATGATTCGATGTATTGTTCTGATATTAATCTAACATCACTTTGTAGTAGTTGATCATATATCGACCATCTTGTATCAACAGTTAATGGTGTCTCCCATATCATTTTCTTTAAACTTTGAATAGAGGAGTTCCGTGTTACACCTCTATCTAATAACAGAACATATTTTTGTCTGTTAGTTTCATCTTGAATATGTCGTTCTTCAGATTCTTTATTCCTATCCAGTTGTTCAAAAGATGCAATGCTCATACTTTTAGATATTTGATTTTCATGCAATTTCTTTTCTTCGGGATCCTTTGGAGGTAACCAACTTGGTCTTGAATGACTGACAACATCAAGCTTATCTTCAGACACAAGTATTAGATCCTCCATACCTTTTTCACTCGCTTCTTTGAATTCAATAGGTAACACTTCCGCAGAGTCTGTACGTTCGAGTAGTTTAGACCTGGACAGACGATTAGAGGATTGTAAATAAACTGATGATAAATTTTCAGTAGTTTCCCTTATGAATTGTAGATCGGAAGTAGAATCTATCCCAGGAACAGGAGAAGTTGGCATAGCCTTGAAATCAAGTGCAGATGACATCAATGGAGGTTGAAAATGAGGTACTGATCCAAAATTATGTCTTTGAGGAAATCTTGGTTGAGGTTTAGATTGATGCGATCTGACATGCTTTGGATCCCCCGAAGACATCAAAAATGAATTAGTAGAGAAAGAAGCCATCGGTATATTCCAAATTAATGAATCATCTATATCACCTTCCTGTAATTCCATATTTGGTTCTTGTTCATCATAAAATCTTTCTTTTTTCCTGATTGAATTTCTTAATGAAGTATCATTTCTCTCCTTACGCATACGGTATCTCTGAGAGGGCGTCAAATAATGTTGCTTATTCGGTAATATGGCCGAGGTACTGTTAGAATGATCATATAATGTAGAGGTGCCTAGATGTTTTGAAGAATAAGAATTAGATCTTGGCCTAAATGGCGGAAGAGTACCCGTACTTTTCATATTATTCGCATTTATTGTACTTGAAGTTGTATTAGTAGAAATCATTTTATGTGCTCTACTCTGTGGACCATTTTCATAAGAGAATGATTTGTCATGATTTCTATTTTCATTTGGGATGTGTAACGTCGAAACACTATCGGTAGAGATGAATGATTCTTCAAAGTTATCGGAGATAAATGAACCGTCCATATTATGTTCATCGGATGCTATAGGTCCAACAGTTAAGTTATTCAGACCTAGATTGATCCCACCTTCTGAAGATAATTCATCAGTCTCTACAGATGATGCACCCGAATTGTTATCATCTGAAAAACCTGAAGAGAAAAGTTCTGAATTTTTTGTAACTATGGAATCATCAGAAATTGGGCGATCGTTCCTATGTATGAAAAGACCTCTTGGTTGTGGTAATTCAGTCATATTTTCACCACTTACCTCATACTTTCCTCCATAATTGTCCGATATAGATGCCAGAAGATTATCACCCGGTCTTCTTGCAATACCCAAACCTAATCTTTTACTATTCATACTTGAATTAGCATCCGAGGATAAGCTATTTGCAGTTATTTTTTGACCCAATTTAGTATTCACACGTCTCTTATCAAGGACCTCTGAATGGGCTCCTTCTTTTACACTAGCAGTCATAATTGATACCCAAATCTAATTATTTCCCCTGGAATTGAAAATGTCCAAACTAATAGAACAGTTGGGCAAAAAAAAAATTAATAACGAAATGAAAAGGAGAACTAAAACGAAAACTACACAATTACCAGAGAGATAATGAACGTATCCCACGAGTATTCAAATTAATAAAACAAAATGAAATTGAACTAAAATAACACAAACTAAAATTACAGTGCTCAGTTAAACACAATCAAACGAATGTAAAAAATAAATTCAAGCAAAACAAATGACTATTAGTTAGCCCAAATCCTGCCGGTAAAACTCACCCTAAGAGGAACCTTTAAACAACAGAAAAATATATTAGATATAACAATATCTATTCCTTTTCCCTCCCTTAGCGATAGTGTAAGATCTAAGATCAACGAGGATTATTGTTAATCGTTAAGATTCAAAAGTCTAGGTCAATTATAAAACCACAAAATTTCGAGAACTTGAAGAACTATCTAACTGTAAAAGACTAATGACCTCTTTATAACTGAACAGCAACGTCTCAAACCTTCAGAACTTCGATTAAACCTCCTTTAACCAGCCAATCTTTAAAACTTCTTCAAGATCAACTTTCTTCTCGATGATTGTTATTTTTTTTTTCATTTCGATTTCGATATTTTGATTTCGAAGGCTTTAAGACAATGTCGAAATGAACCATTAAAAATCGACAATTTGTTGAAGATACATACGTGAATTCCATGTATTTAACCCATTCAAGTTGGATGAAGTTCGAGGTGGATTATGGTATGGGTTTGTTATAATATTTGCTTGATTTAGAGGGTATTACTGAGCGATTGGTATAATACTTGTATAATATATGAGGCGGAGTTATCCGGGTAATTATATATTCTATTAAACCGTTCGGAAAAGGAAAAATATTGAAAACAAAACAGAAGCTCTGTAAAAGATCGAATTTAAGAGTAACTAGATCTGTTAAATATTGGATATTTGCTTTGAAAGGGCCAGTTAGCAAGCGCCAAGATCATCGGAATAGTCTCTAACAATACCCAGAAGTATAATTCTGAACTTTAATTTGGGTTTTAAGAGCGTTCAATTGCTTGCAACCGTACTTTCATCAAGATAACATAAAAAAAGGAATAAATTGCCAGACCAAAAGGACCTAGAACTATTGCTTGGATAGTTTAGTATTAATTCGTCATGAATATTAGTGCTACTTTAAATATATTTAGATTGCTTTATAATCCTAAACTATGTGTACCTCAGTTAGCTGTACCCACGTTCAATCAGATTCCTGTTCCACTTGATCCTTCAATCAAGGCAATTGTATTTGATAAAGACAATTGTTTTGCATACCCTCATGAGAATAAAGTTTGGAATGAGTATAGTGACAAATGGGAACAATTTAAAAAACACTACCCACCAGAGGCATTACTCATTGTCAGCAACTCTGCTGGTTCCAGCGATGACGTTGGTTATAAAGAAGCATTGCTTTTAGAAGAATCAACTGGTGTTTCTGTATTAAGACATTCAACAAAGAAACCTGGCTGTCAAGAGGAAATATTAAACCATTTCAAAAGTAAAAATTTAATCCAAAGTCCCGAAGAAATTGCTATTGTTGGTGACAGATTGTTCACTGACATCATGATGGCCAATCTAATGGGATCCTATAGCGTTTGGATTACTGTCGGCGTAAAACTATCTTCTAATCCAATAATAAAGTTAGAGAAACAATTATATCAATATTTAAAACCAAAATAAATTCATTAGCATAACCCCCATGTATATATATATATTTAGAATGTTCTATACATTTGTTTAAGATAAATGATAATATTATTCTATAGAAAGATATTTATAAAATACAAAATTTGTGAAGTAATGTTATATGCACAACCTTCTAAAACCATGCCATGTATGTGACATCTGTCTTTGCCAGGTTTCTTGGGTTAACTGCCGAGCTAATACAATCAAGTATGAATTGAGTAGTAACAGTTGGTGTGGAACTTATATGGCTCAATTGTGCTACTTTTCTAATAATTAAATCAACATTCGTTTGAACCATTTCACACAATTGTGGGTTTTCCACGATTGGCCTATGTAAGTTACTGTACCATGAAATGATTTCATCTCTAATGAATAATGTCAAATAAGTACTTAATTCATTATCTGGCTCCATTAAGGCCTTTGAGATAGCAAATATATGAACGGCAAAGATACCTTCTAGAGCTGAATCACCAATTAACTTTTGTATGTTTGGAGTCAATCTAAATGGAACAGGTTCATTATTGTGGAAAATTGGTGCATCTGCTGGTAAGCTAATTTCTTGATTCGATAACAGTGGTTTAATTCTTTCGTACGGATACCTCGAAGGCAACATTTCCAAAGTAAAAACATTACCAGATTTTCTATCAATATGAATCTTATGTGGAGTACGATTATTAATCATCATTATGTATGTCATGAATACAAATGAAGAATAATGAGAAGTAAATTGTTTCCTAAATAACCAGAAATCTTCAAATTGTGTAAATAAAGACGTAAAGTAATCCTTTAATACAGTTGTAGGTAGGAACAATGATTGAATTGAACTGAAAATTTCAACCTTAACCACTGTAATATCAGGGGTTGGAAGAGCCTTATCATGGGCAAAGTTTAATTGTTCTAATACATAATCTTGAATAGCATCAGGCTCTAATGATTTTCTTGAACAATATTCGTCATATATTTGATGCATAGTTATAAATGATTCACTATCATTCATAATACGAACTTGAGGGGATAATGGTACTGCAATTGGTAAAGAGAATTGTATATCACGACGCCTTGTTTCAACATTCTTAGATAATGTTTCATTAAACAATCTAAATAATTGGAACATTCTTTCTTCCCTTCTGGAATGCCTAACAGCAGGGTATTGCACTGCAAATGGGTGTATACTACCATCATGTCCACGAATAGTGATTCTTCTATATGAAGAGTGAGTACCACGAACAAAATCAACTTTTGGTAAAAATCTTGCAATTTTTATAAAGTGAATATTAGTGTCTTTATTCAACAGATATTGTCCCGGAATTTCGATATCTTCAAATTTTTGATGGTGGAAATTACTCAAGTGAGGACACAATCTTTCTAAATATTCGACCTTTGGAGCTCTGTCTAATTTATTTTGAATACGTCTACGCCAATATCTCAGCCTTTTAATATATGTTTCAAAATCAGGCTTGCTGTCAATAAAGTCCGCATTAAATTTAGGGCGAATGTGCGGAGCTAATAAAGTTTCTGAAAATCTAACCAAGTTGGCCTCTGTATTTGCTGGTAAACTTCTATTTCCTCTTGGCAATGGTAAGCGGTTATAATTGAAAGTTGCATCAAACAATAAGACATTGATCAATCTGAATAAATCCTCATCTGTAGTCGTCTTAAATCTTTCATTTATTTGGGCAACCAGTGATTCCAAAGATAATGCCAATAATGGGTAAGCTGTCTTCAAAATATTATTCAATTCTTGCAAGTACTCCCATGGTTGACGAGAACTATTTTCTTCTGTACCATTACGATTAGCTGCTTCAGTTTTATCTCCAACAACAGCTTGCGTTTGCCTTTGAATAACAGCAAAATCCTCCTTCGTAGTACGTAACTGGAAATGCAAGGCCTGTGGATAACTCTTTGCAATTCGGATTAATATTTGACGTACCATATTTGCTTCCTTATGGGATAGTGAGGTTAACAACTGCGGAATAAACATGATCCAGTACCAAACAGGGACTTCACCACGGAATGATTCAAATGCATTAGATAGAGATCCTGATGGATCATCCAAACTTATCAACCACAGTATTCTACAAAGCAATTTTCTTGTCTTTGATTTTTTATATAAACCAGCTGCTTGCAAGTAACAACTTATGGCATTGCTTGCAAAAGAAATATTTGAAGGCTCCTCTGATAGCCTTCTATCATTGAAGAAACCCCATTGTGCCCAAGCCTTTGCCAAGTTCAAGTCGATTTGAACAGCTGTTGCAAAAGCCTGATTAGCCTCATCATGTGCTCTCAGCTTGGATAAGAACATACCCTTTAAAGTGAAGAACTCTGCCTTTTGAACGGTACCGAAATAAACTAAGTTTGTATTACTAATAACATCCAAACCTGTTGTTAGTTCATTCATATTTTGGTAATGACACTTAGCCTGTTCTCTTAGTTTTAGAAATGCTTCTTGGATTTCAATATTTGGTAAGGTATAGATTTTAGCCAGTTGACTGATACATACTTCTGGCATATTATGTCTCCTAGCAACATGAGCAAACCTGTTAATTACCCAGGCTATTTCATGGTAACCTCTGTAGGCATGTGTATTAATGTTATTGTTACCATTTGCTTGTTGTAATGATGGAATGAGAGGTAGGTATGCATTGTTAATAACTTGGAAAGTATGTTGTCTCCAGGTTACTAAATCATTCCACATGTTGACATCATCCCAAATATTAGGCAAACGATCCCTCCAAGCTTGTAGAACACGTTTAATTTCTTGGGCTTTAGAGTCTAGATTTTGAACAGTGGTAGTGTGAAGATTTGCATACAATTGCGTAGCCTCCAAAATTCAATGTATTGTTGGAAGCCATGTAATAGCCACTTATGTGCAGGAGTGAACCGTTCGGGCAAGGATGACCATTTATGTAAACTTAGTTGAATACCTTCATCACACAAACGTTTGACATCTTGATCACCATTTCTATTATCGGCAAAACCTTGTAGTACCAAGAAAGTTTCAAAAATTTGTCTACGAGGTGTAGGAACATCCATAACACTTTTAACAGATTGTTCTAATGCTTCGCGATCGGCACTCCAGTCAGCAACTCTCCAACCACATTCAAGTAATAAATCAGTAAACCCTTCATGTTTGGCCAATTCTGTTAAAATATCCCAATGTTGAAGCTTTTCAGCACAAATAATCCAATTATCTTCCCATAAGGAATATTCAGATTCCGAATAAGGTAATGTACCGCTACGGGCCTTAACTTGAGCAACCTCATATAGTTGTTGAGCCTTGTCCCAAATACCAAGTTGTTCAAAGGAAAGAGCTATATTAGTTTCAGTGTACTTAGCTCTTCTTCTCCACAATCCATAGAACATATCTTCTTCTTGCAAATTCAAATATAATTCCAAAAGGGCGTCTTCATTTGCTTCTAAAATCTTTGTGTTATCAATTGACGTATTAGTTTGAATGGACTCCAGAATTTTCATTGATTGGTACCAAGAATTATATGAAATTGCCAGATACTTCACTAAATGTGGTGGTAATTCCAATGACTCCACCAAACTAATAGAGTCCAATAACATTGTAATAACATTCATTCTTGACGATAATTGTTTTGTGTGGTAATTCTTTGATAACAAGGATATCAAAGAACGAACAAAACCATATTTTTCATTTCTTGGAATACATTTGTACACCTGAGGAAACAAGTTAACCCAAGCTTTGTGAATAGTTTTAGTATCTTGGTAGAACAATTCAGTCAAAGGCTCCAGAACATCTCTTGATGCGATTTTACACATTTCTTTCAATTGTGCTTTATGACTATCAATAAATTCAGTCAAGGACTTATTAGAAGGTTCTGATGGAATTTCAATATCCTTTGGTATATGATTAGCCAAATTAGAAGGTGATGTTAAGTTAAAAGTGTTAGTTAATACAAGTTCGTGGTCATTTTCAAAAGAGCCGTATAACAACTGTAAAGCTTGATTTAACCATGGATAATCTGCAATAAATTCCCAATTTTGATCACGAATAATATAATAAAGTCTTTCTTTGGCATCACGTTCTAAACTGTTATCTAGGATACTCATGAATTTTTTTCTGATTGCAACATCTTGGACCCTAGTACCTACTAAAAATGGTTGTTCCATACGAACTGTAATTTCGGTATTATTAAAGTGTTTCTGATCAAATAATTCTAGAATAATTTCATAGAACATTTTTGATAATGATGGTTCACCTCTGACTTCAAAAGCTAACATCTTTGTTAGAATTGCTGCCTTTTCCTTTACAGTGGGGAAAACTTCATTATCAAAAACCCACTTCTTTGTTATTAAAATGATTTTTCTTAAGAAGTTTTGATTCATAGAACGGTCAATTAATAAGGCAACTGTTGATAAGAATGGTCTTCTTGAATCTCCTAATGAAGAAACTTTAATTGACAGTAAACACAGTACCTTTTCTAATAACTTAGTCGTGATTTTTGCTTCTTCCATGGCAGCAGCATCCTTAGGTTGAGATGTGCTTAAATCATCTTTACATAGTTTGCTGAATACTTTCATAGTGTTACTTAGTAAAGGTTCAACACTATGAGGGAAGGTCATGAATAAAGTCCATTCTAACATGACACCTGCCGCAATCGACGAGGTATCCTGTAGATCCTGACCAATTATAGAAATTAACGTATCGATAAAGGCTTTACCAACAGATTCTTCTTCAGTATCAATAATTATTTCTTTTTGTTTTATAGCTTTTAGTATTAACCCAAGAACTTTTTGAAGAACTTCCTGAATATCATGATGATCTGCACGTAGACATTTATCCAATAAACTTTGAATTGTGACCAAATTTTCCATTATCCACTCTGCACTTCTATTCGAAAACAACACATACAATACATCTAAAGCATTCATACAATAGTGTAAAATATTTTCAGAGCCTAAATCTTGATAGTTTAAAAATTTCTTGAAATAATTCAATTTGACGTTCACATCAGACCAATGATCCTCTGATAATAATTTGGACAAAATGTTTAATGCTTTGATGCCTAATTCTGTTTCTGATGCTCTATGGTTACTTGCGCATATGTATCTTATCAGGAATGCAATGTACATTTCACGTATATGCATTGGAATAACATATGTGTCTGTTCTAACAGTTTCCGTTTCACCGTTTTCATTTATGTTTGCTTCCATCTTTATATCTCCATCTTGATCAGTCTTCGAGTCTAATTTCTTTAATGCCATTTCTTCCCAAGTTAAAATCATAGCAGCCAAATCAATTGCTAATGTATGATTATCAGGGTTTGGATTAGGCATGAACGTTATTTTATTCATATGATGGATTATATTTAGACTGAAAATATCCCTTGAATTGAAGAATAAATCAGGATGGTTCAATAAAAAGCGGTATAAGGCATTGTTTTGACCAGAATTATTTTCAAAAATAACTCTTTTAACCCAGTTCACCCATGCACCTGGAGTACCCGCCGTAATCATCCTATCATGGATCACAGGTGCTAAAATATCCAAAGAATGTCTAACCACATACTTTGCTTCGGCTTGGGGACTCCTTAGAAGGGCAACAAAGACTTGAGTAACAACTTTCAATGGGAAATCAAATTTGGAGATAAAACAGGAAGTTACCAAATAAGCAGAAAGTTTGATTAAGGTATCTTCAATTTTTATAAAATTCCAGATAAACTTTATCACGCTTTTTCTACCATCTGCAATATGTTGATGAGCCCATCTAATGAAAACAGCTGAAATCTGAAGTAATTCGAAGCGGAACATATCTTGCTTTCTTGTATTTGCTGTTATTAGCGCTTGGTTATTTGAATTCCATATCTTATTTTCAATCAATTCTAACCAATCTGGACGCTGATTATTCTTGAAATACTTCTCAATAGAACCTTCGTGATAGTTCTCATAAATAAAAATGGAATTCACAATATTTTGAAGAATAAATACCCTAGAATCAATATAACGGTCACTTAAAATAAACTTTACAGAAGCTGATAAATATTTATCTTGCTTCAAAGCATCTTTTTCTTTAACAATGTTATTGTAAATAAACATTTCAAAATAAAAGGAGATTTTCATATCATTACCCAAAGTGAAGTCAATAAAGTTAATCAATAGATTAATATCACAACCATCAAGCTCTAGATATTTCAAATAAATGATTTGGAATTTCTCAATTGCTTGAGAAAACTGCAACTTATCAATATAAAATTCATTGTCTCGTATGGTAGAGATAGTCAAGCTTAACATATCTTGTAATTTAAGTACCATATCCTTTTGACCACGTAGCCATTCATCTCCCTTAATCTTATACATGGTATCAAATAGATCAATCATGTTAGTAAAAAAGCTTACAACTCTAACTTCGTTTCCTGGGATTTTAGAAATATAATAATCATAAAAATTGATCATTTCCTTCTCAAAATCATCAGCTAAGTCGTGTGCTTCTGATTTTTGAATAATACTACACATGAATAAAGTTAATTGTCTTAGTGCCATATTCTTTTTGAAATACTCAGTAACAGTAACGTGGAATCTGTTTAAATATCTTGCTAACGGGATACGGAAAGGTGAATCCAACTGCAATCTCAGTTTTCTTTCCAACAACATCACCTTTAATATTAAATCGTTTAAAAACATATCAGCTTGAGGAGGAAGTAAGTGAAATATATTAATAATGCTGGAAATAATCTTCGTCGGAGTTTGATCTGTGATATCTTGGGAAAATATAGTATCTAAAACCTCAAATTTACACCAAGCACTCAAATGGTCTAACAATTTTTTACCTATTTCTACCTTAAAATAAGCTATCAACAATTCTAATAATCTGGATAAAGATTCTAAACCATGAACTGTCAACTTTTGATGATCTGATAAGTTCATCAGCATTGGTTTTAGACCATTTTGCAATAACTCCTTTGGTAATTTCGAATTTTCTGCTAGCACGTCCTTCAATGCTTGATATGTCGTTTCAATAATTTCAGGGGAATTCTTTAACATCAGTTTAAAAAACACTGCTAAAATTCTAATTCTAACGTTTCCTTGTTGTGCAGAGGCAAATTTTTCATTTTTTAACGAAATTGCTAATAATTTAATGCATGAAACTCTCAATTGGACAAGTTGTTCTGAGGTTCTATATTCAGACGCTCTTTGGATAGAAGATAGTGATTCATCTTCTGCGTCAGCTAATACAATAGCTTCTTGCAAAAGTCTAAATAGTTCTTCATCAAAAGTTAGGAATGTGTCAGGTAACCCTAAACAATATGTGATAGCATCTACATTACCAATTTGCATTGCAAAGGGCAAAGCTCTTAATGGCTTTGCAAAAATAGGTGACAACAGGAAGCTCTTTGAATGTTCCATTAATTTTACAGTGGAAATATTCGTAATTTTTGAAATACGGCCCAAACATTGCTGACATGCTTTTCTTACATTTGAATTAGAGTTGCTCAATTCACAGACAATATCTGTTAAAGTGTTTTGTAATGACTTCGAATTCAAATCTTCTTGCTTAATATCACTACAAGTCTTTTCAAGTATTGTTAGTAATAACTTTTCAGCGTCCGAAACAATGACTAATGGAGCTTCGGATGGCGTGTCCTTTAAAACAAACAGTAAACCATCTACTAATTCAAATCGATATTTTTGTAAAAATTCTGAGGTCAGACTTATGTCTTCTATCAATGCTTTGATACCTAAAACACCGGCACGCTTTTCATAAAATGCTTCCTCATAACAATGATGTATACATTGTTTTAATAAATCAAAAATAAATGAATGACTCAAGTAAAGATCTTCACCGTATATCAACAAACTATCATCATATATTCTTTTGATAGCATTAATCGCTGCCTCCCTTATGTCTATAACGTAACTTGACAAACCATATGAGATTGCTTCAATCAGAACTTTGGAATTGATTGTAACTTCTGGCTGCTTGATATCAATGTTAAAAATGTTATTTCCACTTCTTTTTTCCAATACAGTTGTATTGACTTGTAGAAGACAAAAATGATCTATTAAACGATTTAGTAGTTTAATGGCATCATCTTTTAAGTCACTAATAGAAGTGGCAAAGAAAACAGATTCCAACAATCTAACAAATAATTTCTCTTGATTTGTAAATTCGACAATATCTGTAGCTGGTTCAATCTCAAAATCTGTTGTAGTTTCTGTATTTTTAATTAAAGGTATTTTTGCAGCAACTTCTACTAAAGAACTATAATTTTCTGGAAAATCCGTAGACGATTTTAAGAATAACAGTAAAACTGACTTTAGATACTTATAAGCACATTTCTTATAATAAAGTTCGATTCTATAGTCTTCTAACAATTCCAATGCAGATTGTACACCTGGTGTTATAGATAGAGGAACATCATCAGTTATACCCATTATTTTGAATAATGCATTGACTTCAACATCCAATTCTTCTTTAGTTTTCAAGTCAGATGGCGGTTTCAAGTAACGACGGTTCCTTCCACCCAATTTACCTAATATTCTTACTGCGGTGTGACTAATTGTATGGTTGAATGGTTGTGGTTTCAACAAATTAAATAAAGCCTTCATTACATCCTCAATAACAGGTTCTATAATCGGATCAAAATATTCTGCAGTTAAATTATCAATACATAACTCCATTGTTCGTAAACCTTGAGATATTAAATCAGGGTATCCTTGAAGAGCATAAACTAAAGGTTTCATTAAGTATGGCAAATATGGAGCCAAGACGCTTAGTCTCACTGGGACAGTAATACACAATTCAACGTAAAGCTCGCGCTCATGTGGTAGGCGTGCAGTCATTATCATTTCATTAAGAGATTGTAATAAAAATTGAAGAATCGGTTTAATAGATCTATAAAGATTCTCAAATCTACCACCACCAATACTTCTGAATAATGTTCTGATTAAATAAAAGTAGACTAAAGGCTCCTCTGCAGTTGTAGAATACTCCACAGAATCTAAAATTAAGTCATTTAAATGCGGTAATAGTACAATTTCATTAATATTTGGGAACAAATTAACAGACATAAAGGACAATTTGAATAGACGAATTAAAACATTTGATTGATTGAAATCAATGTTTCCTAAGTCCTTTAATTTTGATTTTAGAAATCTTAGTAGTATTCCAGCAAAATTAGGTGATGTTATTTCGCTTGTTAAAAAAGATTGTGCGACATATAATAAAGCCGAATCCTCTAACATGGACTCATACATAAAATTTATTTCAGATTCGACAATTTCATTAAAAGTTGCACTGTCCATTTGCATAAAAATAATAGCCAAATAATCCATCAATTCACGTCCATCTTTGGTGGCAGAAACAGGTAAACTTGGCATAGTAATATCAAAATGTCTCTTGGTTGTAGCTTTTGTTTTACTATCACTACTTGAAAAATATCTTAATCCAATAATACATTCATGGAATAATTGTTTAAATACCAATACTTCTTCATATGAAAAAACTCTAGAGACAGATGCCCAAAGTTTTGGATTGGCAACTGTATACTCATTTGGCGGAGGATTAAACACCTTTAAATCATGAATTATTGTTTTCAAAAACGACATCAAAGTACGATATAAGTAAAATGCATCTTTAATAGGGTCATTAGATGGGGGTGGAGAGAGTAAAATAGGTGCATAATTTTTAAGATCGAATAAATCTAATTCTGAATGCAATTCTGTATCAATTTCCATCTTTGCATCTTCGGCTATGTTATCTTCCTTCTTAGTTTCTGAAATCTTTCCGATTTCAGTGATATCATTATTTTGATTTAGCGTCTCAATAGCAAATAATTTTTGCATGAACTCTTCTGAAGTTTTATTATCCATAGAGTTGGCTTCTTTTAATTGCGTAGCCTTGTCGGTTTTAGAATCTTCATATTTTTTATGGTATTTCATAATTGTGTCGTATTGCCTATTCAAAAGTTTACATCTATTCATATAAACGTCAATGATTATCATTAACAATTTTTTAGCTCTTGGAGCATCCTTTGGATTTTCTTTACCTAATTTCAATATTCTTTCGACCAGATTCAGTAATAATTTGGCACTCATTATTTGCACAGTTAATGCCAGCGATTGATCTAAAAGATAACCTGAATACATAGTAATTGTTTTTTCTATATCGTTGAGCTGCAACTCTGCTCTAACATTGTGAATGAAATCAGCTACTGTACTATACGCCAAAGGTCTTAGAGTTTCATGGGCGGTAAAACCAGATCCAATTAGCACATTCTCGTCGAATAAATAGGATAACTTTGGTAGGAACAATTTTTTGTAATTTGTTGACAAAATATGTCTTGTCGCGTGGAGTAATTCTTTTCTTGCCGATGATAATTCTGACGGACAATCTTGTAACAATCTTATAATTAGATCGGGAACAAAATCTATATAACGTCGTAAAAACTCTGAAGCATATCCACGAATGAATACATATGCTAAAAATGATATTGCTTTAATTTGTGCTAAAACAAATTCACAGAAGGCTGCTCTATTCTTTATATTTGGTGAAACCTGGGTATATCTTTTACCAGAAACTTCAGCTTCTTCACGGGCTTTCATTTGTTGTTCTACCTGAATAGTTAATAAATTCATCACTAAAGGTGAAAATTCTGGCAACGAGCTTGTAATTAATTGTTTATACGAAGAATATAAGGTTACCATTGTGATTGGGCATTCAGCCAAAATTTTAAAAGATTCCATTGTACCTTTTAATTTTTTACCTCTTTGAGGATTTTTAGGAGAAATTGAACCTTCATTTCTCAATTCATTTGTATTTTGTGTTTGAGACTGATCTATATTATCAGAAATAAACTGATCATCATTATTATCTTCATCAGCGGAAAGAATATTCTCATCAGCAGCGTCTTCATCAAATGTCTGTTTTACCAATTCGGGAGTGTTTTGATAAACCTGGAAAACAATTTGAATAAATTGTTCAACTTTCTCTTGTAACAAAGATTTATATGATTTAAATAATGCGGTTAAAACTTTCATACAGAGAATACCATTTTCTTCATTTTCATCAGGTAACATTCTTAAAAGAATATCTAAAATATTAATTACATGAGGTTCGAATAATTGATTCATTGGACATCTATTTAAGACATCCAATATTAAGTTTCTTAACTTCTGTTCCGGTGAGTTACCATTAAATGAAATTGGAATATTTTCCAATTCTTTTATTAATACGGGTATAACAGCAGTAAGGAATCCTTCATAATCTTCAGACATATTCAGCAACTCAATAATATCACATATTTCAGATAATGCTGAATGCTTAGTCTGTATTGATGAATTAGCATCGTTGCATTGCGTCACGAAGTGACTGATTTGATTGGTAAATGACATAGATAAGTATAAATTCGCTTGGAAAATTATCTATTATATGTCCAAGTTTCTCAATTCCAAGCACACGACCTCTAATCTACGTCAATGCAATCTTTAGCCCTTTGATTCAAGAACTTTAATAAAAAGTTAATGTTATTTGTATATATATTATTGTATGTATCTTTTAAATAAAAGAAAACAATATTTTCAAAGTTTCTAATGATGAAAAATATTGCGAAGACTATGAAATTAAATATTTCACGTGACTATTACCCAATTAGGAAAGTGTTTGGGTACAGGTATTTTATTAAAGAATAATGTTAGAATTATTTGAATGTAACTATGTATTTTTATAAATCAATATACTACAAATTGGTCACTCTGCTATATATTTAATAATAAAAACTCTATTGAAATTATTAATTGAACATTGAAATAGTTTCTCATACAAAAAAATATAATTTTTAAAAACAAAATGCTCCAGGGGAGGTTCGAACTCTCGACCTTCAGATTATGAGACTGACGCTCTTCCGACTGAGCTACTGAAGCGGCAACGTTGATTTTTAAAGAAGATAGAGATATATAATTCAACAAGATGTGATCATGATTTGTATTGTTTGTACCGGTTATATTTTATTTAATGAGACTATTATTCTTCAGGACAATGTCGTGTAGAATAGTAATCAATACAATACGTTATGTAGAATAAGCTATTATATTATATATCTGTCAGAATTATGAGGTAACACGTGATATAAACGTATTGTATTATTTGGCCTTTATTATTATTTAGTTGTATATTGAATTTAGTATACGTTAGAATGAAGGCTGGTAGGCGTTTATTCTATAGGATCTTAAGGGTGGCGATCTGTAGGTTAAAGTAAATATACTTGTTAATAATAATAAATTTCTATATTCTTTTATGTACAAAGTAAGATACTAAATAATATACAATAATATACAATAATGTACAATGATCTCTTTAAATAGCAATATTGATAATATGACACCATTTATTGTAACGAATTACATCCCGACATTATCAAGGTTCGTACGATGTAACCTTGAAATAATACAGTATTACGACATTATTCATATAGGATAAAGAAATGTTACTTTACACGAAAGTGTTATTACTGACGTTGAAAACCTTTCCAACACTTTATATAAGAAATGACAAGATCTTAATCGACACTTGTCATGTTAATTATATTCCCATGTGTATATTATATACTTTAATACACCGGATCAATATCAACTTATTAAGAATGTCCTTGGAAATAAATAAAGAATCTATTACTATGAATGATTCGGTAGAAAAATCACAACATAATTCTCTACACAAATTTATTTTAATAATTGTATACCTTAGTGTGGCTACATCTAGTGTCTAAGAAATTACAAAATATTTTCAGTATTAGTAACTATGGCGCCTTGTTAATTGCTAATTGACCATCTGACATGAAACGTTTTATCGAAATACTTGGTTTACTATTAATGGCCAATTATCCACATTTGTAATTTAAAACAATTGTGTAATTTATTTAAAATTTGTTATTTTCTAAGAAGTACAGTGGGTTAAATGTTGAAATTGTTGATCATTTTTAATAGGTGACATATTTATTTAATTATATTTCTCCGTGAGGATTTTATATATAATATAAAATAATAATATAAATATGTAAAGGTAATCTTGGAAATCAAATGATCCTAATCTTGGGATTAGTGTCCGTAATTATACGTTTAATCTTCGATCTCACAATCTTATAATTACTAATCATTTATTCTAACAATTCCTTTCACTCTCACTCAAGTATTTTAGTTCATTGGTAATTTACCAATAATATTCTTTTTATTTTCTTTCTAGAATGTTCTACAGTTTTGCAAACAATCAATAATCTGATTGTTAGTAATTACATGATTAGTTATTGAATTAAACTTCTCATATATCGATAATATATAATTGATACTAGAAAAATTAACGGCTTCTCAAAAGAGGTTTTTGGAGTTGCACTATAACTGTACTGAAATGTTGTATACTATTTTAAAAAAATTTACCTTTCAACTTAATGTAATAATATAGGTACATCAGGTATTTAACTGTGATATTGTTATAGTTGGTATTTTTGTTTGGTTCACGTGAGATATCAATTGGGACGTTAAAACACGAGGCGCATTAACTATATTAAAAAAGTGAAGATGAATAAAACAAGAGTATTTTATTGTTATTAAGCTTGTTTTAATTAGCATTAATAGTCCAAAGAGGACAGTATTGAATCAATTCACGTTTGATATTTACATAATGGTAGCCGTATGATATTTTTTGGAATTTTTTTTATCTTGTTTGTCTAATCTTTTTATACTAACTATCAATTAATTTCTTCTATTACTGTTTCAATAGACAACTAAGAGGACAGTACGTATAAAAACTACTCAACATGTATTACCAGATCTTCCACCAGTGGAGAATTTTCCTATGAGGAAATGGGCAATCGAAATATTTGTTTTGGATGCTGATGGTAAAGAAATCACAGCTACTCTTTTCGATAAGGTAGTTTATCATTTACATCCAACTTTTGCTAATCCAAATAGGACATTCACTGAACCACCTTTTAAAATCGAAGAACAAGGTTGGGGTGGATTTGCTTTGAACATCAGTTTATTTTTATTAGAGAAGGGTGGTGAAAGAAAGGTAGTGCATGATTTAAATTTCATAAAAGAAGAGTACCAGGTTGACCATGTTATTCAAGTGCCTTTAAATAAACCGTTATTAAGAACCGAATTAGCCAAAAGTGGACATGTTGAAGAACCTCCAACTAAAAGGAAAAATGAATCTACCACATCAACAACTGAACCAAAACCTAAGAAGGGTAAAGCTTCTGTAACACCAACAGTTAAAGGTTCGGTTGACATTCAACAATTAGCATTCAGTTTAACTAAATTGAAAGAAGATGATCTGGTAACAATTGTACAAATGATTACAGATAATAGAACACCAGAAATGGATGTTGTAAACAATGTGGAAGATGGAGAATTTGTTATAGATTTATTTAGTCTCCCTGAAGGTCTATTGAAAAGTTTATGGGAGTATATTACGAAGAATACCGAATAAGCAAAGCAGGCCCTTTAGCTCACCCACTCTCATCCCTTCAACTTCAGATGATATATAGAAACACACCTGATATATAAACTGTCAATATATAAATTTGTAATTGTACAATGTAATATCCAAATTTACATCATTTTTGTTTGACTATATATGGTTAAACTTAAATTTGATTCTCTAATTGTTAAAGCTTCAATGGTTTAAAAGCCGATGTGATGTAAAAGATAAATTCACGAATTATTGATCAAATGATAATTAATGAAGATGCTATAATCATAATAGACATGTCCAATTGAGTAGAAAGATAGACATGGCAGATATTGTATGTATTACTTGTCAAATTGAAATAATTCGAAATACGTTTTATTAGTTTTTTGTTTTGAAAATATACATCTCTAGTTCCTGCATCAAAATTACTAACATTAATCATTATATCATCTAGCCATTTATAAATGTAACAATAAGAGTTAAAACTAGACAAGATAAGATAGCAGATGAGTGTATTGAAGGTTTCCCACTTCGAAGGTGGTCATTTGAGGTATGCATGTTGGATAAGAATGGTAAGGAAGTTACAGCGGATATAATACAGTCTTGTGCTTACTACTTGCATTCAAGTTTTACAAATCCTATTAGAAGTTTTAAAAATCCTCCATTTCGGTTAGAGGAAGAAGGTTGGGGTCAATTTGATTGTAAAATAGCTTGTCAATTTATATTCAATGGTGGTCAATTTTCTTTAAACCACAAATTGATCTTTTCATATGCTGAATATGCCATTGATTTTAATATCAAAGTACCAGTCCATATACCTGAGCTTCAGGATAAATTAAAAATGCATTTTGATATATCGCACGCAATATCTCAAGAAACAACTGAAGAATATAATGTTGTTGCTGTGAGTAAATGGTTAAAAAAACTCCCTACAATGGACGAAGATGTTGTCTCAGAAATTGTGGATAAGGTTTTACAACACCCTGCTATAAAGAGCGAACTAAACAACAACCCAATAAATGAAACATTTAAAATGGATGTAAGCCAATTTCCAAACGATTTGTTGGAAGAAATAACCGACTTTATGTCTAAATTAAACAATTAAAATATAGTATTTATTTAAAATTAATTATATGCATTAACATCAATTTTATCGTTCAATTCATTTTTTTTAATATTACAATCATACATAGATACTAAAGTACATTACATATGAACTCAACTGAAGTTTAAATATCTATAAATAAAGAGTCATTCCAAATATAAAATTGAAATGACTTATATGCCTGAAGTTAAGTTTGGATCAAATCCACCGATCTCATTTGAATTATTAGTACTGGCTCCAAATAACTCGGTAGTGGTTTGAGACCCCAAAGATCTTGTTACATTTGTGTTTTGCTGAGAAATACTATGATTGTTGATGTTATTGTTGTTAGAACGCGCTGATGTGCTATGTACATTTATATGATTCTTGCGGTGTGATTTTGTAGCTCTTTCAATACTGCCAGTAACCCTTAGTAGATAACTTGGTAGTGGAGTACCATTTTTTAAACATTGTAGTTTCCAGTTTCTAGCTTTATCCTTTAATTGGACCTGAGTTCTATTTTTCAAAATTTCAGTATATTTCCCACCAGCACCATATAAATTCAAAATTTTTGACCATGAGGGACCAAATGATTTC
Source organism: Vanderwaltozyma polyspora DSM 70294 (assembly GCF_000150035.1). Lineage (NCBI taxonomy): Eukaryota > Fungi > Ascomycota > Saccharomycetes > Saccharomycetales > Saccharomycetaceae > Vanderwaltozyma > Vanderwaltozyma polyspora. The sequence continues at coordinate 30,856 of NW_001834661.1, forward strand.
AAACCTTCTATCAATGCATCTTCTTCCATTTTAGACCAAGTCCGTTTTGTTCTATTTTTCCTTGTGGTCGAACTGTTATTTACATTTAATGCAGCGTCTGCAATATCTTTTGAAGTGCCTACAGATAATGAATGTTCAAGCACATTATTATTTGGGCGATGTCTCCTGGTATTTTGATGAAAAGTATCAATAACTAAATCAGAGTCATAGACATGGTTATCTAAATCGGGAGTAACGTATCGTGGATGCGAATTATTAACAGCGAGTAAAACATCAAACAATAGTTTAGCGTCAGTTGCAAATAAAATCTGTGGTTCAAAATCTCTGGATTCTGCCGTATACAAAGGTGATTTACTATTACGATGTTTAGTACCCCATATTATTAATGACATGTTTTTGCTTGCGTAATCAAATACACTTCTTATAAATGATTCTTCGCTGTGATCTTGTTTTAATTTCAGTAAACTTGTATATGTGTATAAATCTTCTTTTCTTGTATTATGCCTTTGGGCAAATTCTGTTTCATAGCGTGTTATCAAAGTTTGGTCTGCTGTAGTACGTGTTCTTCTTAAAACCAATTCATTAGCAAAAGCTTTGGAAAAAATTGAGTTTAATAAATTATGTCTATCATTGTTTTCTATCAAATCATTATTTTCCTTGTAAGTATCAGATCTTTTCAAAGTTTTCAGACTATTTATATAAACCTGAGTCTTCATATCTAAGTAAAGTAACCATTGAGATCTCAGCAATTGTTCATTTGTATTTAACAAAGAATTCGAAAACATTGTATTTGGTAGAAAAATATCAAAAAACTTTTCTTGTAGCTGATTTAGAGGTGCATGAATGCAACCAATATAAGATAAAAGGTAAACTGTTAAATTCGTTTTTCTAACAGTAGAGATAATATAGGATTCATATTTTTTCATTATATTCAGCACAGGTGAATCAGGATACCACATACCTGGAACTAAATCACATACGTTTAGTAAAAAATCAACATTATAAAACTCTAACAGATACTTGAATAATTTTAACAATTTATGAAATGTCTTTATCGATGGTGTATCTAAAAATGTGTTTGGCTCTGAAAGTATGGAATACATATCTGGAGTGAACGTATCTGATAATAACATTACCAATAATTGATTTGATATATTATCTAGCAGACTCAACGAAGACAATGCTGTCTGGATTTCAACTGGAAAACCGGAAAGATCATCAGTTCCCTTTGTAAAAGGAACATTAACCCTAAATGTCATTTCCCACCGCAGGATTGTATATCAATTGGATGGAATCGTTTAATTAATCTAGTTAGAATTACGGCAATTAGGAAAATGTTAAAAAACCAAATCCAAAACTTTCAATATACTCAATCCTATTTTTAATGTCCTCTTCTATTAATTTCTTCAATTAAAAATATACATACGACACTTTCTAAATCACATAAATGTGCCCCTCTTGACCTAATATTCTTATTGAATAAGTAACTTTTAACTTCTAATGAAGGTGATTCAAAGGAGACAAAGAAGAGTAGGCAAAGGATATGATACAATTTTTGAAATCACCAGAAGAAACCAACCAAATTAAATGGAAATAAATGAGAACTGCACAAAACTACTAACGAATTCAGTCGACACTCTCAAACTACCTATTAATATCCTTATAATGCCTTAAAACTTCATGTTGTTGATCCAACGTTATTCTTATATTATAGTTGAATCGACTTTTAAATTTCAATGACCTCAATTCACTAAAGCATTAGGGCTTGTAATTACATATTGGAACTTTCTTCATTATTGACGATTGGTACAAACCCTAGTGATGATATTTCCCAATTCGGACATTATCCATATAGGGTTTGCATGGATAACCTAGTCAGCGTGTAGTGTTCTAGACACAGATTAGCCAATAACATACGTAAATCAGTAACTTTACATTATCCAACTACATTGAAACAATTTACATATGTATTTAGTTGATCGTTGCAAACCTACATGTCCTTTTCATTAAACTTATATCATAAATATATGTGATAAACAAAAAAAAGTAGCCAATATATGTACAAAGGCTTGAGAAACTGGTTGTGCTACAAATGAACATCCATGGCTGAGATTGAATTTAGGAAAAAAGATACCAGTTGAATCACACAACCTATCTATTGAATTGTGTCTTTTGATTCAAATCTTTGTAGTTATTATTTATCAGTAGCAACTTTGTCATGTGCAAAGAATGTAAATAGAATCTTGCAAAATATGTAGCAGAAAAATATTTTTTGACACCAAAGTCATACAAAATGTCAAAATAATATATTCTGCTAATAGAATCACAAAATATGATATCCATATTATCACAACTTATGCAACAATTGAATTCCAATTCTTTAGCTATACCGCTGTGACATTTATTTCTTACAGTCTTTCAAATTAACTTATTCCTTCTAATTTCTAACAAGGAAATGGTGTTAAATAACAATTATATAAGGTATTTTATCTAACTTCTAACAAATTAAATAGGATATGTACCAGAATATGATGATACTGTTCATTGGGAGTGATTCCGGTATTAAATAAATTAAGGTCTTTCTTTATAAGTAATATATTGTCATCAGTTACCCTCCTTATACTTAAGGTATGTTTGTAATTGTGAACGAACCTTTAAATTTACTATATCCCATCTTAACTGATATATAAAAGAAAGCATCATCGAATTCAAGAGCTTTTGAATTGATGTCGATTGAACGATATTACAGACCTCTAGACCCTCTGTATTATATCAATTTTAATTCTAGACTATTGATAGATTCTCATATTTTTAGAAAATTAAGAATCCGTTAGTATCAGTAGTACTGAAACCCATCAGCGTATCGATTACTTAAGGATAACCTGAATATTGAAACTCTATAGTACCAGACAAATCGTTCTTTAAGTCTGTATTTTTTGAAAAATTTATCTGAATTTATTCTTAGTTAGAGGAGTTTGCTATTTGGGATTCATTTTAATTGGTTACGACAGATAATTGTTTTTTTTGTCATTATCACGATTTTTTCTATACGTTTAGGTCTATGAAATAGGAACAAGTTCGATTATATCAATTTATCAATGTCCAGTCTAAGTGAATTGAATTTAAAACAAGTATTGGAACAAGTAAGTGATCCTAAAAATATTGGCTCTGATGTTCAAAAATTGGCAGAACAACAGTTAAAAGAATGGGAAATTCAGCCTGGCTACCATTATCTATTGCAAACCATATATCTGGATCTATCAAATTCATTACAAATTAGATGGATGGCAGTAATTCAATTTAAAAATGGTATAGAAAAATTTTGGAGATCCTCTAGAACTAATGCTATTAAGAAGGATGAAAAAGCTTCCATTAGAGCACGTTTATTTGAGTTGATAGACGAACAAAATAATCAGCTAGCTATACAAAATTCACAGGCTGCTGCTAAAATTGCTAGACTTGATTTTCCTGTTGATTGGCCAAATTTATTTGAACAATTGGAATCACTGCTATCAAATGAAACTGTATTAAGAAATGATGTAAAGATATACAATATTTTATTACATATTAATCAAATTATGAAAATTTTAGGTGCAGCCCGAATTGGAAGATGCAGACCAGCTATGCAGTCAAAAGTTCCATTGATCTTTAATTCAATAGTTAGGGTTTATTTACAAAATTTTAACAAGTGGACCTCCACTTCAAGTGTCGATGATACCATCATGACAAAATTGCAAGTTTCATACATATCTTTAAAAGTTCTAAGAAGAATTGTGGTAGAAGGATATGAAAAACCACCAAAGGATGAATCAGTATGCGAATTTATGGGATTAACTATTAATCATTTCGAGTTATTAATGCACAATTATGATAATTTCAGAAAATTCGATCTTTACGAAAAATTTATAAGATGTTATGGAAAATTATATCATAATTTAATTACTGGATTACCTGCAAATTTTATTTTACTTCCATGTTCTAGTCAAATTTTGATCACATATACGAAGATTTTATTTGAAAGGGCTAGTGATGTGTATAATGAAAATTCAGAAGTTACAGGTGATTTTTGGGAACAAACTGTCATCAGGGGCATATTGATATTGAAAAGAGTAATCAATTTCATCTATAAAAAAGGAGCAATTACTTTAAAGGAACGTGGTGACAAAGCAAACATAGAAGCTGCTATCAACAAGTTAAACATAGAATTTTTGAACGAACAATTAATCAAAAATTTAGTTGATACTCTAATGAAGTGGTACTTAAAGTTGAGACCCTCAGAGTTAGAAAGTTGGTTCATGGACCCAGAAGAATGGATTAATGAACAAATGATTACCAGTTACGAATATCAAATTAGACCATGTGCTGAAAACTTCTTTCAAGATTTAATAAATACATTCTCTACAATTTTGGCTCCATATCTTCTAAATAAGATTGAAAATGAAGCTGCACAATTACCAAATTCACTTGATGATTTTTTAATGAAGGATGCTATTTATTCTAGTTTCCAACTTGGTGCTGCTTCAATTAGTGAAATGGTTGATTTTGATAGACTATTAGTTCAAGTATTCTTGCCTGAAGCAACCAATGAGTCAACACCTTCAGATCAATTAAAGATTATTAGGAGAAGGGTAGCATTGATTATAAATGAGTGGTCGATAGTAAAATGTTCAGAAGATAGTAAGAAGCTATGTTACGAACTCTTTGGTTCTATTCTTGCTAAAGAGTCTGACAAAGTTGTATTGTTGACTGTAGTTCAATCAATAAGAACTATGGTTGGTGACTGGAATTTCAACAAGAAAACTTTCCAACCATATTTGAAAGATATAGTATCATATCTACTAAGAAAGATACTTCCTTCAGTATCATTAACAGAAACTAGATTATATGTTTTGAATACAATGAGTGATATTATCATCCAAACTAAACCATTAGTTAGTAGAGAATTATTAATTGAGATATTACATGTTGTTCCAGAATTATGGGAAGTTTCAACAAACAATTTATCCGAAGGTATCTTGTCTAATGGGTTATTAAGATTATTAAAACATTTGGTCTCATCATTGGGTGCACAATCGTATTTGACTTGGGATATCACTATTCCAATTTTTGGAACATCTTGCGATCCATCATCAGCCAATTACCAATTATTAAATGAAGATGGTTTCGAGCTTTGGAGTTATTTATTACAAAATTATTCTGAAAAGGACCAAAAGCTAGACCCAAGATTTATTGAAGCATTACCACTTTTAGCATATGGTGTAGATACTCACACTGAAATTCTACCTACATTATTAGAAATTGTTAAGAGTTATGCTTTAATAATAAATGCACAGGATTTTTTTAATTCAGAACCTCTTATGGAAATTTTTTCTCATCTTACTAAGATATTGTTGAAATTAAGAGATGATTCATTTTATTTGATGCTTGAAATCTGGGAAATTTTGATTCTGAACAGTGAATCTAGCTATGAAACTATATTGCTTCAAAAATTCTATGATACATCAATCTTAAGTACAATTTTCAATTCTATCTTTTTAGAAGAATCATTATCCAACTATCAATGTGGTCAATTATTACAAATTATTGCTAGAATTGCATATATCAATCCAAATGGTTTAATGGAATTTATGACGTTATATCATTCCCAGTTACCACCAATGCAGCAAAATATGATGTTACCAATGGAGGAACGCAAACTTATCTCTAGCGACCTACCATTTGATCAAATGCTAACCAAGTTAATTAATAGTTGGGTTCTCTGTTTTAGAGATTTGTTTGATCCAAAGATTAAAAAAGTCCATATTCTCGGTTTATCCAGTCTTCTCCGCACAGGTTCAGTCTCAATCCTAAAAGAATTCTCAACAATCGTGGCCTTGTGGGTTGACATGTTGGAAGAAATTAATGAAACTAATGGTGGTGACTGTGAAAAGTATCATTTAAATGATATTATTACTGATCAATCTTTAGAATTTTATCAATTGACTCCAGAACAGTTTAGACAACACGAATTACAAAAAAATAACGACGCTGTCCATGGTATTAGTTTAAAAGAATTCATTTCGCAAACTTTACAATTTTTAGAATCTCATCTAGGCACTACACGTTATCAAGAATTTTTGAATACTATTGACAGAAAATTAATGGAAAGTCTACAAATTTTCTTATCTATCACACCTACACCATCATCTTAAACAAACCAATTCCACAAAGCATACTCATAAATAAACTAATAGATACTTATATATTAATAATCTTGATAGTAATCTAATTCATATTTATCATTATTACTATCATCATCATCCTTAAGTTTGATACGCGAAATTTTAAAGATTTGAATGTTAACGCGACTTTTGTACACATATAGATATTTATAACTACAAGTAACTATTATATCAATAACATTCATCATTGGGATAGCTATTGATTGAAGAGTGTTAACATCTATATTTCATGTATTGTCATTTGGTATAGACGCAATTGATTATTTTGTTTATTTGTATATAAGATCATAGGACATTATTTAAAATTTGAAAGTTGATCAAAATGGATGAAATATCTTTAACAAAAGAGTTTTTTGATAGACAAGAAGTGGATGATACTCTACAAAATATTAGAAAGCAATATTTAGAATCTAAGAAAAATCTACAGAAGTTAGTTATGATGAAACAATCGCCTGCAAATACAGAAGAATTTAAAGTTCCCTCTATTCCAAAACAAAAACCGCCCAAACCTACTAGACCATCAGATATTGACGAGAAGCTACGAAGAGAGTTGAGAAGTAGTAGAGTTACAACAAATACTGTTGAAAATACTCCAGCTCCTTTGGGGAAAGAAACCATAACAGATACCTTGATTTTGGTAAATGAAGTAAGGTCAATGAAGAACATTATACAAGAACAGCGTGCAATGATCAGGGATCTCAGCCAAGATCTTCAGGTTCAACGATCTATGAGCTATGAATTACAATCCAAAATTCACAGATTGGAGGCACATATTAGACAAGTAGAGTTAAATATGAGAGGAAGTAAACAACCATATGGTGAATATCCTGGTAATGATATATTTGATACTAATCGTTCAAATTATTCGACGACAGAAATTGAAAATATCCCAAAAAGATCGGCCTGGCGAACACATTCCTTAACTGCACCATCTAGTTCAAGCCATAGTTCGTATTCTAATAGTTCAAATATGAATAATATCAATAATTCATATTCATACCAGAGTTATTCCACAATGGAAGATAGCACCACTAGACTAATACAGTTATCAAACCCTAAATAGTACATAAAAAATTCGCAATTAATAAAATATAGATTACCTAAAGAAAAAATGTAAAATTACCTAAATTTTAATAAATTTCAATTTAAATTGGTATTTGTTGTCACTTGCACCATGATAAACTAAACTTTGTTTGTTACCACGAGGATATTCATTTGAGGACCAATTCAAATTTTCTGAGTAACTCAAGTAACCAGTTTTATCATCATATTCAAACTGACCAGCAGTATTTCTGTTTTTATTGCAAACTAATAAATTAGAATCGGCGACAGTGCAGTAACCATTACGAGATTTTAAATAATAACTACCAAAAGGTGCTTTCATCAATTGAAAATTAGCCTCTGTACCTTTGATTGTCCAATGTCCATTCCTTATCAAATGACCCTCATAACCACTTAATCTTATAATACCTCTCATAGAGGGACCATCATTATTTCCACCTCCTCCTCCCCCACCTGTCGTTGGAATATGACCCTTGGGATAAAATTTAATTCCATCCGCTTTGCATCTACCGAAACTTTTGAATGATGGTATAGGAATGAATTCTTCCGATAATAATGATCCCTTTAATAAGTTGAAATACCAAATCTCATTCAAGGCATTTCTATTGTCACAGCCAATGTAAACATTGTTCCCATTAAATTTCTTCTGCAAAGCCTTTTGTATTTCTTCTCTCGTATATGTTTTATTAACACTTGGAACAATTCCGCTTTCTTTTAAGAATTCAAAAGTGTCCAGTTTCTTGAATAACTTGTAAGCAATTCTAAAATAATCATAGACTGCCTGTTTCTTGTCCTCATCATTACTTGAATCTAATTGACCCCAACGAGAATAACAGTCAGGTCTAATAGTTTTGATACAAGTACCGTGTTTGTTAAACTCATGAATCCAAAGGGACTCGTGATTCCCATTATTACTCTTCCACAACTTATTCAATTCAAATAGTAATTCCTCTCCTGAAATATCCAAATTGGTTTTGTTGTTAAATTGATCTGAACGCAATAAATAATCTACATCATCAATGGCTAAATCTGATCTACAGAATTGTTCAAATCCACCATCGCAGTTATCAGGCCATAATCCATGGATAGTGAATGATTCCAAAGGACCTAATTCATTTTCAATACCATCTCTATCTAAATCTTTTTTAGATGGTCTATAATTCCAAAATTGAGTTTGCAGAAAAACTCCTCCAGGGTATTCAAAGCAACATGTATCGCCAATAGTGGTCTGATTTCGACACGTCAATGGGATATCAATTGGACATTTATCATTCGAATAAGGTTCTAGTCCAAAAGAATCTTGATTGACATTTAAATTAGGGAAGGCAAGCAAAAATTGTGCAAAATCTCTTAAAATCATAATTATCGAGTTCGGGGAACACAGAAACGTAACCTCTAATGTTTATCGTCAATAACCGATCAAAAAATCTTTTATTAATCTAATAGTAACCTCTAATTGAAACTAAATCTATGATTGTATACTTTTATAGTGCCTAATAAGTAAGTTTATTCATTGAGGGAGATGCTTCCCTTAAATTTGAATATAGATTTCGGATATCCGGGTAATACTACTTTTTATATTAACCAAATAAGCAAAATTAATCAATTTTGAACCGTTTATTACCATCAAAGAATAACATTTGCTATATATTCTATCAACATAATCACTATAACGCTTTCAACATGCAGAATTATGAACTAAGTTCAAATGTTAACTCTAGAGCACCTAGATTTATCTATCTATCACTTAAATCACCATATATAATAAAAGTCACAATATGGACAAATTTTGATCCAGCGTAAGAAAAGTGAAAAATTCGAAACGATTTTGATTGATGTGGCAGTTTAATAATAACGTTTAAAAGATAAGTTAATTGTTTAATTGTAATTGGTATCTAAAAAATATGTTTTCTAATTGTGTATTTGTTTTTGATCCTATTTCTTTTGAATCAGTTTAAATACAGTGTGTATCTCAACAATTGCTATAATGTCAACTCCTCCAGGTGGTCAACGTACTTTACAGAAAAGAAGACAAGCTCAATCAGCTAAGGATAAACAATCTAAGGCTACTCCAAGTAACGAAGGTAGTTCCATCTTTAAAATCTATTCTGAAGAAGCCAATGGTTTGAGAGTTGATCCTTTGGTTGTTTTATTTTTAGCTGTTGGTTTCATCTTTTCTGTAGTTGCTTTACACGTAATTGCTAAAGTTACCAGCAAAGCTTTTTAAATACAAGAAACATCAATTGATTAATTATTCGAAAGCTTAAATTGTGAGTTATTGAGAAACTTTAGTATGGTGGTGTGGTTTTAACAAGAATGCAATTGCACTGTGATGTTATTCTAAAATATGATTTTTAGATTTTTTTTTTGAAGTAATTGCATAATCTTGGTCTGATATAGATTTACAGGTCAATGATTGCTGGCCATCATTGGTTTAGTCAATACAAAATCCTTTCTTTTCTCTCTACCTCTCAATTTTTTGCTTTCTGCTTTTATCTATATATAATCGTACATATTTCAAGTAGATTTAATCCACATATTTTTAATAGAAGTAAAAAAAGAAGTATTTTTTAAAAGTTTCTAGGTTTTAAATAAAAGAATTGATTAATTTCATTAATATATTGTCTTCCATCGAAAAACCTTTGTATTTATAAATTTAGGATTATATTAAATTAATCAATGCTGGAAGAAGTATGTAAATTTGATCCTAAGATCTGGTGAATTCGAAAAAAAAGAAAAATTAAACTACAGACATTTCGGTTATCTTTTTTTTTTTAAAAGCCAATATTGAATGTTAAAATTACACCATGATTCACAAATTTTCATATTACTGTACATATTTCTCTTTATGTATCCATATCGCTTACCAGCAGGTTTCTTATATACATAATGGTCAAAGATCAGCCTCTCAGAGGTTAAATAGAAATAACGTTTATATCATCGATATCAAACTTTACTCGAAAATAGAATATATGTTGTAATGACGATATTAATTTTGGAATCGGATCATAAATTAATAGTCGAATCCCTTTTAGAATTTTAAGAATTTTTGGTAAACCATGTTATCTGTTTCATCATGGTATTTGTATCCTAGATCTTCCAAAAATTTTTGGAAAGTCAAGTTTTCTCTTGGTGGCACTGAAATACCGGCTAAGATCTTACCAATATCAGCACCATGGTTTCTGTAATGGAATAATGTTAAATTCCATGATTCACTTAAACCACTTAAAAACTTAGTTAGTGCACCTGGTCTCTCTGGGAATTCAAAGGCTATGATTCTTTCGTTTGGAACTTTAGATGCACCACCTACTAAGTATCTACCATGAGATTTAGCCATTTCATTTTCAGAAATATCTACAGCTTCAAAACCTAATGCATGGATTTGTTGCATAACTTGTTTAATTTCCTTTTCACGGTCAACTACACTAAATGAAGTATAAATATATGCCTTTGGTACTTCACTAGTTGACTCGTGACGATGTTCATTGTAACGATAGGAAAATTCAGTGACTGATCTAGGATGGATAACATTCTGTAATTTCTTGAATGAACCTGGGACATCTGGGATTGTAACTAACATAAAGACTTCCTTACCTTCACCTAAAACAGCACGTTCAGATACAAATCTTAATCTATCAAAATTCATGTTGGCACCTGACAAAATTGGAACATAGGTGTGTTTGGAGTGATCAATTTCAGGATGTAATGTAGATACATATTTCTTCATACCTGCTACGGACAAAGCACCAGATGGTTCAACAATACTTCTGGTGTCTTCAAATACATCTTTAACAGCAGCACAAATTTCATCGGTATTAACTAAAACGACTTCATCGACGACTTCTTGGCAAACTCTGAAGGTTTCTTCACCAATTAAACGAACTGCAGTACCATCAGCAAAAGTGCCTACAGATGATAATGGTACTCTTTTACCGCTTTGTAATGAAGTGTACAAACAATTTGCATCAAAAGTTTCAACACCAATAATTTTGATATGTGGAGCAATTCTCTTCAAATAAGCACCAACACCGGCAATTAAACCACCACCGCCAACTGGAACGAAAACAGCACCAATCTTGTTGGCTTTGTGAACCTGTCTTAAAATTTCCATTGCGACGGTACCTTGGCCAGCAATAACATAGGGATGATCAAAAGGAGGGATATTGGTTAAGCCACGTTCTTCAGCTAACCTAGCACATTCAGCTTTGGCTTCATCGAAATCATTACCATATAATACTACTTGAGAACCTAATCTGGAAACATTTTGATACTTGATTGAAGGTGTAGAGACCGGCATGACGATAGTAGCAGGGATATTTAAATGTTTGGCAGCATAAGCAATACCTTGAGCATGATTACCAGCAGAACAGGCAATGACACCTTGGTTCTTTTGAGAATCGTCAAGTTTTGCCATCATATTGTAAGCACCACGCAACTTGAAAGAGAAAACAGGCAACAAATCTTCTCTTTTTAATTGAACGTTGGTATTTAATTTTGAAGATAAACCAACACCATAGCTTATTGGTGACTCATCCATAACATCATAAACAGATGATCGTAATATCAATCTAACATAATCTGGAGTATTATCAGTTTGTAATTCATCCAATTTTAATTGAGAATGTAGTCTACTTAAAGTTGATGACAATACCTTTGAATGCTTAAAAGTACTTAATTGCAATTTCAAAGCAGGTTGACAAGACCTACTTGTCAATAAGATGCTGTTCATCATGGTAATATCGATATATTAGTTATTTCTGTGATGAGTCTATCTAAATTTCAATTGAAAAAAAAGCAGCAATATAATTCAAAACTTTATAAAAGCTTACCTCCTATATAACTAGCTTCTATTATATGAAGATTAAAGTTTTGCACCTTCTAGATGTAAAGATACAGAGACCAGAACTTCAATAAGAAATAACCTCGTAACAACTATCTGTAGTGTTTCACTTAAAATAATGTATACCAAAAGAATCCACTTATTGAAAACTTTTAAGCTTCAATAGTAAAATTCTCTTAATAATCCGTTTCAATAAGTTCCAGATAAACTTAAATTGTACTAAACTCATCTCAAAAGAGCTTAATTCGTCATAGAATTGTAAGTTAAATGAGTAAAACTTGAACCGTAATCGAAAGTGGTTTGTTCATTTGCAAACGTTCGAGGTTAAAGCGTCGTTGTTGAGTCGATTATTGTCTAAATTTTCACCGTAATTGATTGAATCATTACCCTGCTGGTCTCAGAAAAATCCGTACAACATAGTAGGAGATTAGTGATAATATACCAAAAACTTTCTAAACCAGAAAACATCACTGATCATGGAGCTAGTTATCCATCAATTAATTGACAGTTTATCAACTCTTGTAATCTAGTCTATAATCACAGTTTTGGACCCAAATCTTTCATGAAACTGTCTATAGCCTCCCAATAACTAATTAACGATGTCAGTTAACGTAAAGAAAGTGCCATAAAATGAACAAAGCCCTTAAGGGCAGCAACAACAAACAACTAGTAATCATTACTGTCCTTGTAAATATCTAAATCACACTTGCTATATAACATCAATCATTTCCATGGTTTACAAAGTATCCTTGTTGTTATTATTCTTGTTCTTTCTCAACGAATTATTATTAGGAGTCATTTAACAAGAATGATTTACGATTCTTTGGGATAGTATAAATTAACAAGAGACCGTGATAGAGTAAGTAACGTCTAAATACTGTTATTATTGATGTGAAGCTGTAGTTAAACTAGTTGCTGACTTGATGTAAATGATAGAGGTGGAGAAATGGCTTAATCAGCTAAAGGTTAATATAGCCATAGGTTTATTTTATGGAATGCAGAATTAAATAATATTAAACAAAGGTCAGAACGAGGTTTGAAACTATGTTTAACGGTAATATTTACAAGAAATAATATGAAGAGATCCCCATTCTAAGGTGCCGTCGATCAATTCTCTCATTTTGTTTGAGTTAAATACATATACTTTCGGTTGGTATACTAAACATTGTGGAGAATGAAACAAAAAACTTGGAAGTTGATTAGCAAAAGGAGAAACTAAAGGTGGCATTTAAATCACATATCATCCAAAGTTGTCGTATCCATCATTAGTGGTATTACCAAAGATCTCATTATATCTCTTATTCAAGGTTTATTGATTTGTTACTATGGCACAGTGAGACCAATATGGTTGTTTCCGTTTTGGGACATGACTGTTCCGAATACAGTAATTCGTAAATAAATCAGTAAGAATGCCCAATGAGGTATTATACCGATTCGAGCAAATGTCAACAACATTGGTAAATATTGATCCAAATCAAAGATGAGTTAGTGAACTCTAATTCGATATTTCGAAAGGTGTTGGAACAGTAGTTGTATCGTTCCTCAGATTTTGCAAAACTTTCACTTTGCACTTCATTGGATGAATTTTAGCTGATACTACTTCTAAAGCTTTTTAACATTTTATTTTTAGCTTTGGTTTGCTTTGTTTGCTAAAAATTCATTGAGCAAAAATTTAGTTAACAGTTTCAACTCTTGGAATTTTAGAAAGTTTAGTTTTAAGCTCTTTTCCTAAGAATACCAAAATCACATATATTGGAACCATTCCAATTGGATTTATATATTAATACTGATAGGTGATCAAAACTGACAAGTGCTGGTAATATCATACTAGTAGGGATAGGCAAGACATAATATATTCTCTTTTCAATTGTTTTATTGATCATTCAAGCTGATAACCAACTACTATTCATTCACTTTGCTTTATTTCATTTGCTAATTCTACTCAATTTATTCTAAGCTTAGAGTCAACTGTTATTAATTGTACTTTATTTTCTCTTTTGGGGGCTTAATCAAAAATGTATTCACCAACGTTTAAACCAGATCCTCAATCTCCAATGATGTCCCCAATGTCATTCTATTTGGATGATAGTAAAAACAATATTCAACAATTACTATTGTCACCCACAAAATTGAAATTGGACCCTGTTGGAAATTCATCAGTTTACAGAACATCATTATCGAAATTGAACGAAATGACAAGAACTGGGCGTTCAAGTCAGAGGAGAAATTCAGACACTTTCAGATCAACTTCTCCAATCAGATTTCCGTTAATGAACAATATTGCTCCAAAAATGTTAAAACCAGAATATATTGCAGCACCACAAGCATCAGCATTACCATTGCTATCAACCTTAATGAAGCATTCATCTAAAAATACAAAAAATATGTCACAATCAAATAATCAACAGAAGACATCCAGTAACCAAAATAATAACAGCATTCCCCCACCCAGCAATAGCGAGGCAAATCCATTCCAATCGAGAATGACTATAAAGGAAACCTTAGAGCAGATAAATGTTCAAAAACAAAGGTATCAAACCAAAGAAATTCCAGAAATGTCAAGCAGGAAATTTCAAGATGAAAGGACAGAAAAGTTTCGTAACGTATCAAACACTGATAGTACATTAAGTGGATCTACTTTAAATGATAATATCAGTAATAACATTGAACCAGAACCTTTAAAGCTGGAACAAAAAATACAGCAAGAAATACCAGTTACCCAAGCATCTAAACAAAACAACAGAATTGTCTCACATGGCTCAGCTGGAAACATTAATCAAATGGAATTCGATGACATCCCACAAGAGATTAATGTCGACTGTTTGCCAACTGATAGAAATGGGTTTGTTCAATTAAATAACAAAGGTAATAGATATAGTTTTATTTCATCCGCATCTACTGACTTCGAAATTGACTGGTACAATCAACTTCAACAGCAGCAAACAGTTCAATTACATCAACAATCACCAAGATTTCCTGCACCATCTAAATCAGAAAGTGATGAATCAATTAAAAATGAATTGAGAATCAAAAGACTAGAATTAGAGATAGGAGAATTGAAATTACAAAATGAAAAACTAATTCATTCACTATTGGTAACAGAAAAGACAGAAAAGGCTATGTCTCCAAATTCAGATGGATACCATGTAAGACATCATAAGAAGAAAAATATGCAAAATAAAGTTGATAGATTAGAGAAAAAAATTGACCGTTATAGATCAATGATGAACAAACTAGTAGATATGCACTCTTCGATAAGTGTACATCATAACAGCAGCAATAATAACAATCAATACGGTAATATTGACGAAACAAGCTCTGTAAGAACTAGAATATCACGTATTTCTGACGCTGACTTACAAAGAATCCAAGACTCTGCATCTTCAGGATCATCATCATCCGAACTAGATGAGGATGATGAGAATGATGAAGACGAAGAATTAGAAGATGAAGAAGAGTTATTAGAGAATTTAAGCAGAATAAATGACTTAAACGACATGTCAAATATAACATTCATCACCAAAGATAGTGAAAATACATTAGAACGTCATAAATCACTTAAAAGAGAATCAACGATCGGATCAAAAAAGAAAGTAGGATTTCATCTAAATCTACAATTTGAAAAATAAACTACTGTAATAATAATAACAATAACAATAATAATAATAATAATAATAATAATAATAAACTTTAACGTTGTAAACATATTCTATGAACAATTATCCTTTCTACCGTTCCTAACCAGTTTAGAAAGGAAACAATCAAAACCAAAAACATTCAAAATAATTAATGCCATCATATAAATACCATTCGATATACAATTACATATATATATATGCATATATATAGCTCCTAATAGACTTAATTATCGTGTCAATCAGAGTTAAGTCACCTTGTATTGACTTCAACCTCATCGATTTTAATCATCCTTAATTATGACGTTCGTATTCGCCATAGCTAAGAAGAGATCAAACATGTAAAAAAAGCTGAAATAAAAATTGGAAAGATGATTATTTAAAGGAACAAGTTGAAACAATGATGGGTTTAAGAAGTTCTTTTATGGCTAGGTCCCAAAGATTATTGATTGAAGTAGTTTTAGAAGTATTCAGTGATTGTTTATTGTTATTCTGAGGGAAATTTATACATCTCTTTGAGTCCAAAGGGTGGAAGGAAAAAGCATATTTTATTTAAATGTCTTCAATTAGCGCTTCAAATTATCAGCCAGCATCATGGGGAGGTCAAAATTCTGGTTCAAATGATTTTGCAGATATTCTTTTACCTACAGGCAGTGCTAGTTCTACTTCTGGAGATCCAACAGTGATATTTGGCGCAGATTTAGTGGATAATGCTAATGGTTATAATAATGAATCACCTCCTGAAATACCAAAACCATTATCTGGTAATAGTGGAATAAACTCTGTGTTTGATAATAATCAGAGTTATTCTTCAATGGATGGTATGAATAGATCATATGCTGGGAATAGTTATGGGTTCCCTTATAGTATGGGTGCTGGAAACGGATTTGGATCCATGTATGGGTCAGGATTTGGATCCATGTATGGTGGAGGTTATGGTGGGATGTATCCAAATAATATGGGTAATAACAATGTAGGGAGCTCTACACAGGCTACTTTCCAACTTATTGAAAGTTTAATAGGAGCCGTAGCTGGTTTTGCTCAAATGTTAGAATCTACTTATATGGCTACTCACAATTCATTCTTTACATTGATTTCGATAGCTGAACAATTTAGGTACTTAAAAGATGTTTTAGGATCAGCACTTGGCATCTTTACTGTAATGAAATTTCTCAAGAAAATATTATACGTAATTACAAAAGGAAAATTGGGTCTACCTCCAACATCTAAAAGATTACTAAATAGTAAATCAAGATTAATGGTAGATGAATTTGAAAAATTTCAGTCTGGGAATAATCAACAGGGTAAAAGACCAAGGATTGCTTGGAAACCATTTTTATTCTTCATTATCTCTGCAGTTGGTTTTCCATTTGTTTTGAATAAATTAATTGCCAAAATTGAAATAAACCAAAAGAAGAATTTGACAGATTCTATTGATTTCTCTAAGCTAATCTTTGCAAGAGCAATGTTTGATTTTACTCCAGAAAATCCAAATGTTGAAGTAATGTTAAAAAAAGGGGAATTAATGGCCATTATTAGTAAAAAGGATCCTTCTGGTAATGATTCTGAATGGTGGAAAGTTAGAACTAAAAGTGGACAGATTGGATATGTTCCAGGTAATTATTTGGAAATCATTGAGAGAAAAAATAAGATTGAAAACATTCAAGAATAATTATATCTTACATTTTTTCTCTTTTCAATGAATCTGTAATAATGTATCCATGATCTTGTACTAACATTCTATTATTCTCATATGAAATATAAAGCATAATTCTGTTGTCGTCAGGAAACTCAGCAAGAAATTTACAACTATATAAAAGCATAATGCATCTATCGCCCTCCTGTTTATATGAATATTTATCATCTTATTTAAATTTTTAATATGTGTTGACTTATGTCAAAAAAATATATTCAAATGTACATAATATGGCACATTCTTTCAATCAAATTATTTATACAAATGAGGTTCGTTAGGGTCTATCTTGAATATTTTATCTGGATTCATGATTCTTTTAGGGTCAATGGCAAGCTTGATATTTCTCATTAAATCAATAGTGTTTTCATCTAATTCTTCAGTTAAATAGTCTCTTTTTCCTACACCAACACCATGTTCACCTGTACATGTACCATCGTTTTCCAAGGCACGTCTTACCATTTTGGCAACAACATCTTCACATTTTGCTCTTTCTTCCTCACCATTGTAGACAATTAATGAATGGAAATTACCATCACCAGCATGGCCTACAATAGCGTTCAACAAATTGGTTTCTTTCAAGTCTAGTTTGGTGGCTTCGATAACATCAGCGAATTTAGATAATGGGACGGCAACGTCTGTAGTCCAAACGTTTGCATTTTTATTGATTGCCTTACCTGAGTCTATGACTGTCCACAACGCTACCTTTCTCGCTTGCCATAATTCAACCTTTTCATCATCATCGTTGGCAAACTCGAATTTTTTACATTGATGTTTCTGAGCAATTGTTTGCACTTCTGAAATCAATTCATCTACAATAACCTGATTTCTGCCACCAATTTTAAAGAACATAGTTGGGAATTCAGGCCAATCAGATCTGAACGTACTGCCACTTACATTAATCAACTTCATCATATCATTATCTAACAGTTCCATTGCATTTAATTGAATACCAGATTGTGTAATATTGGATGCACATGCAGCTGCATGACCAACGCTTGGGAATGAGACAACGGCAACAGTTTCGATTGCTGGTTTGACATGACATTTTAAAGTGGCTTCAGTAACAATACCTAAAGTACCTTCAGAACCGACAATTAAACCATTTAAGTTGTAACCAGCGCTGGACTTTCTTGGTCTACGCTTAGTTTTGACGACAGTGCCATCTGGTAAGACCATAGTTACATTAACAATATTTTCCTTCATAGTACCATACTTGTAAGCATTTGTACCGGAACAAGAATCAGCGATACAACCACCAATTTGAGCACCTGGACCTGGATCGATACCTAATAATAAACCATTTTCATTCAGATAAGCATTTAAATCTTCCCAAGGTAAACCAGCTTGTACAACAACATCTAGATCATCCTTATGTAAAGTTACAATTCTGCTCATATATTTTGATACATCAATGACAACACAGCAATTGGGTCTTGTTGGTAAGTAATGACCTTCTAATGAAGTACCACCAGAATAAGGGATAACTGGTACTTCATTATCATGGCACAATTTCATTATTTTTGAAACATCTTCAGTGGTTCTTGGATATAATATAATAAATGGTCTTTGGTTTTTGTCAGGATGGTGGGTATTGAAATAAGTATCAGAATGATCATCTAATTCGGATTTTGTTTGAGAATAATGGTTTGCATCGTTATCTAAAATTTGTTTTAATTGACTAACAACCTCTTTTAATTTTTTTGGATCAGTACAGTATTCGGGTGACTTCAAATCTGATAAGGACAATGTTGAACCATCGTTATTAAAACTGTTATATACAGTAACTGTTTTTTCAATTTTTGGTTCTTTGCTAATGATTAATTTCACCGCAGCAATACCAACAAAGGCTATAATAGTGTAGTTGATTAATTCCCAGTATTTAGAATTCGGTTTATTGGCTTTCAATGGTTGATTGCTCGTTGCGTAAAACCTGGGCGGACATAATTTGTTCTTTGGTTGATTTTTCAAATGCTTCAATAGCAAACTACCTCTATAAATAGAATTTCTGTTCAATTTGAACATATCGATACAGACTTTATCAGTTGATATGAGTAAGATTCAAATGATAAAGAAAAAATAAGGCACAATGGATATTCCCACATTTAAATAAAGCAAAAATTGAAGATTGACAATGATTCAAGGAAAGCTTTAAGTGACAATTGTTGCCCCGATATATATGTAAAATTAGTTAATGGAACAATGATGTAATTTGTTCTGTGTAATTGAATGTATTATGATTTCTGTATCTCCACATCAAAGTTTCTTGGAATGCTTGTTAGTCGTTTTCTCTTTGTAATGTATTGTCTTGTTTTGTCTTGTTCGGAAGATTGGTATGCGAATCTAGTTTACGGTAGGGAAAGGAGGGATCCACGCTTGCGTCTTGACCAGTTAAAATCTAAGGTTTAAGAGTCAAGTAATTTTCAAAAAATCGAATAATAAATCACTCATTGTAAAAGAGCACGGAAAAAGTTCCAAATGTTGATAAATATAATTTATATAATATGATTCCTGGAGATACAGAGAGAGGGAAGAGGGAAGAGGATTATAATGACGTGATTGGACTAATAATATAGAAAACGATCCGAATTCGGAATAACTATAGTAACAAAAAGGCGTTTGTATCAGCATATATATATAGAGAGAGAGAGAGAGTCTTAAATGAATCCGTAGTTTCATGAGAAATAGGCTAATGACATTAACAGCTGCTTCATAAGTCATCTGAGGTGATACATAAGGGGATGCATCGGACACAATTGTATTTATTAAAAGTATTAAAAATTCTTAATGCATTCTTCTGTACTGTAATTTTTCTTTTCTTTTCTTTTCTGACGTTTGTTCTTATCATGTAAGAGACACAAAAATAAAAATAAAAAAATTTCAAGTTTAACTTAAATTAGTTTATTATCTGACACAAAAACAGAAACAAAAGAAACGGTGAAACATTCCCAACTTTACTTTTATTCAAGAATGTAGGAAACTGTAATCATCTCTCCTAGTGTATCCTCCTTTTTACACCAAATAATAAAATCATCCAATTTTTTGAAACAAGATGTAAATCGTCCAACTTTGCTTTTCAGGTATGTTACATAAATACATTCATTTTCTCTTAGCCGCGGATGTACCAGAGATAAAACGGAAGGGAAAGAAACCGAGTACACACTTGAATATGCTGTGTCTTCCTTTCCCTTCCCTTGTTCTCTGTGTGGTTATTCTTCATCTTTCTCCAAATCAAAGAAAAAATACCTAGAGAAGAACCTTTAACTGAAATTACTTAGAATACTATCACCTTTGACGTATGCACGTGCAACATATTCACGTGTTCTTTTGTTGTGTAAATTTTTCTTTTTGTGTTTTTTATTTTTTTTTTTGCTGAGAATGTAGGTCGACCAGATCTGTACTGCAGTATGTTCACAGTTGCTGCCCAACTGTCTCAGTTTCCTAATACGGGAAATATGCAAACTGCCGAAAATAACACCAAAAGAACAAAATATCAACTGCTGCCGTTTCTTTTTCCTCTCCCTCTCTCTTCCTCCCCCCACTACCGTCGACCCATCCAGTTCGCTGCCCAATTGTCCCCCCCCCCCTCCTCTTTCCCTCTACAGCAAGCAAACTTTTAAGCAACCACCAAATACATCTTAACCATTATACAACGCAATGGACAACCAACGGTCATTGTAACTAAATACTAATGGTACTAATACCATATGTCTGCTATGCGATAGTTGCTATTCTATGCGCAAGGCTTTCCAAGAACCTGGGTCATTGTATTATTGCAAAGCTGTTAAATGAATGATCGAGAGGTCATGCAATTTGCAAAAAAAGCTTTGGTGGTGGTGGTAGTAGTCGTCATAATTTATTGGAAGAGACTTCAGCTTCACTTCTTTGTTCGTATTCAGTTTCTTTAGTTTAGGAGACTAACAGCGTTTTTGGTATTATTTTATGTCAAAGTGTGTGGATATTACCACTGTACTGCTTTTGACTTGAAATTTTGAATTTTTCTTTAACCTTATTACTCAGACTGCAGGTCCAGCTGAGTTTTCTTATAACTGCCACTCCAGGATACCGCTTCTTGATTATGATGCATAGTAATTAACATCTTCGATTTATAATTCATATATATATATATGTATATATAAATTGAAAATATGAACTCATGGATATAGTTATGGTTGGATTTAGTAGATATCATTGCATCAGGATTAAAGAATTCTATACCTTTGTTGGTTCTGTGATCCCCAGTATACTGGTCAGTGGTAGTAGTCCTTTTCAGATAAAATTATTTTTCAGCTTAAGCTAGTGGAAAGGAAGCAATCAGTGTTAACTGAAAGGCAAATAGAAGGAATAGATAGATATACTATAGGGCTATTAAAAGCAGGTTGAGTTTGAGACACCCACCAACTTAAAAATTGATAAGAAATTACATTCGTGGGATATCCTGCAAAACACTTTGCTAGAAATATACACAAAACATTATTCTTAATAACATAATTAAATTATGACTGGACAGTATTCTATCTCGACAGGGAGAGGTGGTGTTGGAAACATTCACAAATCGGATTCTAAAGCATCTCCAAAATTATTCCTCAAGGTTCTCAAACCCCAAGTATTATCCAACCGGTCTACAGTACTGGTAGAGGTGGTGCAGGTAACATGAGGAAAAATGTTGATCCAAAATTAACAAGACGTGCACAAGATGTTGATGAAATCTTGGAATTTGAAGATGAAATTGAAGTAGATAGTGCTTTGATGGAAGAACATGGGATCACGCCCTTACAACTTAATAATGATGATAGTTTAAATGCTCCAATCTCGAATATACGGTCAAAAAGTATGAGTAATCCACAAATGCCAAAATTGTCAAAATCTGTAACTTCAAGATCTTCTAGTAGAACTAGCAACACTGATAGGCAACCTCCTACTATTGTCATCGGTAGAGGTGGAGCTGGTAATATTCTATCTCCTTCGAATAGTAGAAAATCTGCTAATGAAAGTAAAAACAAGAAAAAGAAAAAGAAATGGTATTCTTTCTTAAATGTATTCTCTTAATGACAACTCAAAAACTATTAACTAAAATTTCATGATTATTAAACGCCCATCCAACAAGTCTTTTGCATTTTATTTTATTTTAGTCATCCTCTAATAAGTAATATTTAATATATATTGTACTCTAAAATTTCATTACTCTGTTCCATTAATTTAAACGAATAAAATTACATGTTTAAACATTAATAAATAAATAAGTGAATACATACATAAATAAATAATAAATAAATAATTTACAATAATATTGTACAAATAATTATAATTTCTTTTTCCTAATTGATTTTTGATGCTAGTTCTTCCAATAAATTGAAATCACGTTTAACAATACCACCATTACTTGGCAAGTATGTATTTCCCATCAAATGTTGATCAATTGATGCAGCACATTTTCTACCTTCTTGGATAGCCCAAACAATTAATGATTGACCTCTTCTACAATCACCAGTAGCAAAAACATTATCCTCGATCAAATACGATGAATCATTGATAGTGGCAATAGTACCTCTCTTAGTCTTTGCTACATTTGGATCATCGAATAATTCCGGTCCAACGAAACCCATAGATAATAAAACAATGTCAGCCTCGATAATTTCCTCAGATCCAGGTAATTCAATCATTTGCCAAACACCACTTTCAGATTTCTTCCATTCGACACGAACAGTCTTAATAGCAGTTACTTCACCTTCTTCATTCCCAATAAATTCCTTAGATAAGATACAATATTCACGTGGATCCCTACCATAATGTTCTTTGACTTCAGCATGACCATAGTCAACCCTCATAACACGAGGCCATTGTGGCCAAGGATTATCCTTAGCACGTTCCTTTGGAGGTTGAGGTAATAATTCAAAGTTCAATACTGATGAAGCTCCATGTCTAACAGCAGTACCCAAACAATCATTACCGGTATCACCACCACCAATTACAACTACCTTCTTACCTTCGATAGTCTTACGAATAGTTTCTAAGTCTTGGTTCAATAATGCTTCTGTGTTAGATTTCAATAAAGTCATTGCAAAATCGATATTCTTCAACTCACGACCTTTAATATTCAAATCCCTTGGAATTGTAGAACCAATTGCATAAACTACAGAATCATATTGTTGCTTTAGTTGATCCGTGGTTATATCTTTACCAATTTCAGTGTTAACAACAAAATTAATACCTTCAGCAGCCAATAAATCAACACGACGTTGAACGATGGATTTATCTAATTTCATATTTGGAATACCATACATTAGTAAACCACCACAACGATCAGCCCTCTCATATACAGTTACATTATGACCTGCCTTATTTAATTGGTCAGCACAAGCTAAACCTGCAGGACCAGAACCAATGATAGCAATTGAGCGATTGGTACGAACTTCAGGTGGACATGGCTTAATCCATCCTTCTTTAAATGCGTTGTCGATAATCAACCTTTCGACAGATTTAATCCCAACAGGATCTTCAATAATACCTAAAGTACAAGCACCTTGACAAGGAGCTGGACAAACTCTACCTGTAAATTCAGGGAAGTTATTTGTTTCAGATAACTTATCTAAGGCCAACTTCCACTGGTTTTTGAATACCAGTTCGTTGAACTTAGGAATAATATTGGAAATTGGACAACCTGTATCAGATAAACAGAATGGAGTACCACAATCCATACATCTTGCAGTTTGATATTTGGCATCTTTCTTTGTTATAGAATCGGATATTTCTTTCCAATCCTTGGTTCTAGATGAAGGTTTTCTGTAAGCTTCATGACGAACCTTGTACTTCATGAAACCACGAACCTTTTCGACTTTTTCAACATTCTTTTCTAGTTGCTTAGCATCAGGGACAGAATCTTCAAGATCTAATAGTTTAGGTTCATGTAAGGTTGACTTGTGAGAAACGGTATACTTCTTTTGTTTAGCAGATAGAATTTCGTCAATTTCACCATTAGTGGCATCAACGATATTTTCATTTGGAGATCTTTCGAATCTTTTCAAAAATTCAGCAGTCTTCAACTGTTTTTCTTTAACCTTTTCTTCTGCTTCTTTTTCTAACACCTTCTTGTAATCGGTTGGAATAACCTTAACAAAATCTTTTAAGTAATGGTTGAAGTTATTCAAGATTTTAGAAGCCAATTTCGATTTAGTAAAGTTATAGTGCTCTTGAATTAGATTCTTAACAAATGCAATTTCGACTGGGTCCTTCAAAGTTTCTAGGCATACCGTTTCTTTATTGATCTTACCCTCAAAATCATCGTAGTCAGAAGTCAAACAGTAAGCAATACCACCAGTAGCACCTGAGAATGCATTTAACGATTCCATTTGAGATAGAACAACAGCTCTACCACCAGTCATATATTCAAAGGCATTATTACCTTTAATTCTTTCAATGACAATAGTAGCACCTGAATTACGAACAGCAAACCGTTCACCCGCACTACCAGAAATAAATGCCTTACCAGATGTAGCACCATAGAAACATGTGTTACCAACGATAACGTTTTCATCACTTCTGTAATTTGAAGTGGCAGGTGGTCTAATAACAATTATACCACCAGATAAACCTTTACCGACATAATCGTTCGCGTCACCATCCAAAATGAAGGTTACACCAGAAGCTAAAAATGCACCAAATGATTGACCAGCAGATCCAGAAATGTTAACTACAATAGTATCTCTTGGTAAACCATTTTCACCAAATTTCTTTGAAACTCTATAAGACAACGTAGCACCTAAAGCACGATCAGTGTTAATAATTGACGCATCAATATTAACAGGTAGGCCACGATCTAAGGTGACTTCGGATTCGTCAATCAATTTGTTATCTAAACGAGTATGTAATTTCATATCTTGTTTCTTTGTAAATCTTGTAGGAACACCCGGACGAATGGTATGAGCAGCGGTAAGAATTGGAGATAAATCAATATTGATAGCTTTTGTGCTTACATCTTCTCTCTTTCTTAACTTTTCAGAGTGACCAACCATTTCATCAATAGTACGGTAACCTAGTTTAGCCATTATCTTTCTTAAGTCTTGAATTAAATAGTAGAAAAAGTTAATAACATGTTCTGGTTGACCCTTAAATTTAGATCTTAGGTACGGATCTTGAGTAGCAATACCAACAGCACAAGAGTTTAAGTGACATCTTCTCAACATAACACAACCCATAGCGATTAAAGGAATAGTTGCCAAGGTAAATGATTCGGCACCAAGTAGAACAGCAACGGCAATATCAAAACCAGTTCTTAATTGACCATCAGTTTGAACAATTACATTACGTCTTAAATCATTTAAGACCAAAGTTTGATGAGTTTCTGCAAGACCTAATTCCCATGGCAAACCAGCATATTTAACACTAGTCCATCTAGCAGCACCAGTACCACCATCATGACCAGAAACTAAAATATGATCAGCTTTTGCTTTAGCGACACCAGAAGCAACAATACCAACACCAACTTCTGAGACTAATTTCACAGAAATACCGGCTCTTGGGTTAGAACACTTCAAATCATAAATTAATTGTTTCAAATCTTCAATAGAATAAATATCATGATGTGGTGGAGGCGAAATTAAACCTACATATGGTGTTGAATGTCTTGTCTTGGCAATTTCTTTAGACACCTTATGAGCAGGTAATTCACCACCTTCACCAGGCTTAGCACCTTGAGCAACCTTAATTTGGATTTCATCAGCGTCTGATAAATAGAAGGATGTGACACCAAACCTTGCAGAGGCAACTTGCTTAATTGCAGATCTCATTGTGTCACCATTTGGACTGACGATAGAACGCTCAGCATCTTCACCACCTTCACCACAATTTGATTTGGCACCCAAACGGTTCATAGCAATTGCTAAAGTAGAATGAGCTTCCATAGAAATAGAACCATAAGACATGGCACCAGTTGCAAATCTTCTTGCAATTTCAGTCCAAGGCTCAACTTGTTCTAATGGAATTGGGGAAGAATTCTCAAAATCTAGTTCTAATAGACCTCTTAAAGTACAATCTCTGATTGCTTCCATTTCCTTTCTAACGTACATAGCCCAAGCATCTTCATTTTTATTTCTTACAGAGTCTTGTAGTGATGCAATTGCGGTTGGTTCATTAATATGTTTGTAACCACCATCTCTGAAGTGATATTCACCACTTTCAGGTAAATTAATAGATTTAGAAATGATGCTTCTAGATGGCCAACCTCTTTCATGTAAAGAAAAGGCATCTTGAGCAATGTATTCAAAAGTAACACCCTTAATTCTTGAAGCAGTACCAGCAAAACATAAATCAACTACTGAGTTATCTAAACCTAGGGCTTCAAAAATTTGGGCACCTTTGTAAGAAGCCAAGGTGGATATACCCATCTTTGACATAACTTTCAAAATACCACTATCGATAGCATGTTTGTAATTTTCTAATAAAGTTCTGTTATCAATGTCCTTATTGTCATTTTCTACATTACGAACTAAACCTTCGTTATTCATTCTGACCAAGGTTTCCATTGCCAAGTACGGGAAGATACCATCACAACCATAACCTAACAAAACACAGAAATGGTGGATTTCCTTTGCTTCAGCAGTTTCTAAAATTAATGCAACATGAGAACGTTGTTTATTTCTTACTAAGTGGTGATGAATGGCACCTACTGCAATTAGAGAAGAAATAGCAACACGGTTTGGTCCCAAGCTTCTATCTGATATGACAATGATTTTTTTACCCTCATCCAAATAATCAGTAGCCTCTTGGGTAATACGCTCGATTGTGTCAGTGTAACCTAATAAACCTAATGATTTGTCAAAAGTGATATCGATGTTACCAATTTGCCAAGATGGATGAACTTTTTCAATATTTTTAATTGCACTGAATTCATTCCAATGTAAAATAGGAGACTTTAAAAACAATCTGTTACATTGTGAGGAGTTCATCTCTAGTAAATTACCTTGAGGACCTACATAACACTCTAAAGACATAACGTTAGCTTCACGAATAGGATCAATTGGTGGATTAGTGACTTGTGCAAATAACTGCCTGAAATAATCATAAACTAATACAGGATCTTCATTTAAGCATGCCAATGGAGCGTCATTACCCATTGAACCTAAGGCTTCTTTACCGGTCAGAGCCATCGGGGTCAATAACATTGAAACTTGTTCAAAAGTGTAACCATTAGCTAACAAACGTGGATCCGAATTGACCTTCAAGGAATCGGTTAGCTCATTGTCGCTCAAAAATTGTGTAGGAATAACATCGGTTAGTTTTTCTAATATATCCTCTAATTTGATAACTTTAGATAACCAAGATTTAAAGTCCTTCTTTTTGGAAAATTGTAATTTTAATTTTTTAGTATCAACAATCTCACCAACTTGGGTATCGACTAAGAATAGATCACCTGGCTTCAATTTACCTTTTTGGACCACTAGAGAGTTTTCTATTGGAATGACACCAACTTCAGAAGCACAAATAACACGATCATCATTGGTTACATAGTAACGACATGGTCTCAAACCATTTCTGTCTAGCATAGCACCAATGTAACGACCGTCTGTGAAAGTCAACAATGCAGGACCATCCCAAGGCTCCATTAAGCAAGCAGCCCAGTCGAACCAGGCTTTTAAGTTTGAATCCATATCTTTATGGTAAGCTTCTGGTACTAATAACATGATAGCCTCTGGTAAAGAAAGTACACCGTTAATGGTTAACAATTCCAATACGTTATCTAAAGCGGCGGAATCCGAGCCACCTTCTTCAATAATTGGGTATAGTTGATCGATTTTTTCTTTAAATGTTTCTGAGAACATGACACCTTCTCTTGCTCTCATCCAATTTTTGTTACCTCTCAAAGTGTTAATTTCACCATTGTGAGCCAACCATCTTAGAGGTTGAGCTCTATCCCAAGATGGGAAAGTATTTGTGGAGAATCTTGAGTGTACCAAAGCCATGTGGGATTTGAAGTAGGCGTTAGTCAAATCTGGGTAATAATTGTATACTTGTGCCGGGGTCAATTGACCCTTGTATACGATAGTTGTATTACTCAAAGAACAAACGTAAAACCCATTTGAGATTCCTATGGATGAAGTTGCTCTTTTTCTCAATAAATATAGGGAAGTTTGAAAATCCAAAGAGGAAGAAGAAAAATCGATGTCATTTGTGACCACCAAAGGTTGTAGTATGGTAGGTTCACGAGATAATGCAACTTGACCCAAAATGCTTGAATCACAAGGAACTTTTCTCCAACCCAAGACTTTCAAGTTCAATTGAGAAGCCATATCTTCGAAGATTTTTTTGCTTGCGCATAGGTAAGTGTTTGGGGCATCTTTTTTAAAGAATACATTCCCCACTGCGTAGCTACCTCTTTCTGGAATGTCTATACCGAGATCCAACTTGAATTCTCTTTTCATGAATTCGTGAGGGATGCCCACCAAAATACCGGCACCGTCACCGTTGCCATCTGAAGAGACAGCACCTCTATGTGTCATGTTGCATAATAAGAATCTTGCATCTGCTACAATTTTATGGGATTGCAAGCCTTTGATATTTGATACGAAACCCACACCACATGCATCTTTTTCATAATCTGGGTCGTATAAACCTACTTTATCAGGGATAACGTTTGACCATGATACATTGTTGTGGGATACCGATGAGTCTAGTTGCATTGGAGCACCACCTTCATAGGACTCCTGTAAGGGATCAAAAGGTTCTGAAGAAAGTACAGTCATGGTGTTGTTGCAGTTGTAATTGTAATTGTAATTGTAGTTGTAGTTGTAGTTGTAGTTGTAATTGTAGTTGTTCTAGTTCTAGTTCTTGTATTTCTTGTTTAATCTAGCTTAGATTAGTTTAGTTAAAGGAGAGCGGTGTAGATGGATAAGTAACCGCCGAGCCTTTTGCAAAAATGAAAAACCACAAAAATAAAAAAGGATAAAAAGTTCGAAAAATTGAAAAATTCGAAAAATCCAAATTAAAGGCGAATGAAGAATTCAAAATTCAAAAAAATTCAAAAAAAATAAAATGAAACAAATTCGAAAACCTGGAAAAAAATCTAGAAACTCAAGTGCGGGTAATTCCTGTTTTGTAAATCCTAGAGTGGTAATGAAGATGTAAATAAATAAGTAAATAAATGAATAAATGATGATGATAAAACAGTCAGTTCTGAGATTTGAGTTTTGAGTTGAGTGATAGGAATAGTGAAAAGGAGATGATGAGGGATGTGTACTTTACTGTTGATAAAAATAGAAATAAAAAAAATAAAATGTAATGTAATGTAATGCAACGGTAAATACAGATCAAAGTATACTGAAAATGAGAAAGAATAGTACAAAGGTATCTAGGACAGGCCTTACCACTTAAAGATGAATGAGTGTAACACTAAGTAAGTATATAACCAGGCTCAAGTGTATAGAATTCACGATAGAAGACAGATTTGTAGTATTGAATATTTCGATATAATATATATTGCAGTATCGTATCGTATAGTATAGTATAGTATAGTATAGTAATGATATACTATAATATATATATATATATATATTTAATATCTTGTGATTTTGGGTTTGTTTTGCGATCCAAACAAGTGTATATATTTAGAGATAGAGAGACCGAGAATCTGAAAGTGGGTCTAAGCTCACTCCCTTTTTATATATTAACAAACAGTAATTAACAGCAATTAAGAAACTTTAAAATAACACAGACGGTGAAACGCACAGAAGAAGATAAAGACAAAAGAAAAGAAAAGAAATGGGAGAAAAGACCGAAATCAAATTAAGTTTTGGAAGAGAGAAAGGTATCGATATAACTATATAACTGAATAACTATATTTATATATATACAAAGTATATATATAAATGTATATATATTAATATGTATAGTTTGTATAGATGTAAGCCATGGATGGGTATCCAAAAGCCCAAATCAACAGAAGATTGATTAGCTTTCTGCCGCAAGGTACTAACTAATACTATAATATATGCTCTGGTGTGTAGCAGCAGAGTTTGATTTGAGTTGAAGAGAAGAACGAATTCCGCTGTACTCTGTCAAAACTAAACCGAAGTATAGTGAGAAACCACCTTTTAGTATGTATGTATGTATGTAATACGCCTAACTGTGCTGTTCGGTGCTCTCTGCACTGCGAAGGAATAGTTGTCTTTCATGTTGTGGTGAATTCCCCTTTTTTATTTAATCTTTTGTTTGCTACAGCTTCATCTCTGAATAGTTTTTGCTCTGTTTTGGTTTGCTCTTCCTTGTCTCTGTGTGTATCTTGGTGCGCCGATGTCCCCCATGCATCTGTGATTCAGAAATGGCATACGGAACAGAAACCAGAGTCTCTTCGCAACTGAATCGTGTGCAGTGATGCACAGCCGTGGACACAACATGCATATCTCATTGCAATTCGGTTCAGAGCACTTTCTAGAGATTGAGAGACTGGAGAGGGGAAGGAAGGGGACAAAGCCAAGGAGCAAGAAGGGGATACCGAGACAATACCCGAACTTGGCCTTGGCCTTGACCTTGACCTTGAAGAAACGATAGACACAGAGAGAGACAGAAGACCATTCGTACGCAGAAATATCTTGAACGAGGTCGTATCGCAGAGGCGCCCACGTATGGCAAGTTTTCCGTGCGCAGAAATAGAGAGGACGTCTTTGGAAATGGTAGCGTAGCTCTGTACTTCTATATCGCTTGCGGTAACTCTCACAAAAGACAGAGAGGGTAGTTCTACTATTGCTGTTGTTTTGTGGCTCTTGTATGTAGGTATGTGTTAATTTTGACGTTTTTCTATTCTGATAACGCTAACATGTTGATGTATAAATCTTATCAGGCAGTCATTTCGAAGCAGTTCTCGGATCGGGGTGGTGGTTTGGCCAATCAGGTTCAAATTTGCTTCCGATAAGGAAAGTTTTGTCCGGAGACAGGAAGCAGTAGGTAGGGTTCAACTGCGGAACAAATCGGACAACTGTTAGGTGACTGATCGATAAGTTAGTTGCTGTTTTATGTTTTCCTGTTTTAATTCGTTTTTAGCCCTTGTATAAGATAAGGTTTGGATTGGAGTGTTGCGTTCCAAAACCGTTGTTCTTGTTCGTGGTTAGTGAGTGTCAAATACTTTTATGATTATTTACATATGGCTGGGTAAATTTGTCTATTTACTACTATATCGCTAGTCACGTTCTTGTCTTTTTATATACATATATACATATACCTGTGCCTGCCCCATTTTTGAATAGAGAGAGATTCATTGCGATTAAGCATCATTACCACATGTCTCTGCGTCTATTTCCCTTATTTCTTCTTTTGATTTCATTCTATTCCATTTCATTCCACTCCACCCCATATTTTTCCAGTATTGTGAGAATATACAGATAGATCCATCGAGATATATCTATTCAATTCAACCTGTCTCTCGTCTGGGTCCTTTGCATCACAAATGACATTCCTAATCGACTCTTATTGATATTTTCTTCAAATTTACTCCTCGACCAATTCTCAATCCTGTCCTTGATACCAAGATGAAATGCACTTGTAAACTTGACTCGACTATTGACCTTCGTACTACTATTGTTAAAATCATACTCGTAATCGGTATACTCTTCAATTTGCAATATCTTGGTATGATCAAGATTCTTGGTATACGTCTTTAACGTCTGTCTAGCTGAATCAACTACAGAATACTCAATGATCCATGAATCACTAATACCTCCCAACACAGGTTTAACCCATCTTGGCATCTTTCCTGTCTTTTTAATGAGTCGAACACTTCTCAAATTACCTTCATGATCGATTTCTCGACTTAATGTATCAATAGATCTTACATGGTTGGCATACGGATTTGGATATCGATTGAAAAAGGCTAACGATACCGCATTGAAATCATAGGGGTAGCTGTGTGCATTCTTTTGCCAAAGTACCATTCTTTAATCAATTCACAAATTTACTTGAAAAAAATATGATGAAACAAATTTTTTAAAACGTTATTCGAGAACAAAGATCTTCTTCCCTGCAAACACAATCACGAATAAAACACTTTGGTCTGGATTAAGCACTATACTTTGGAGGTGAACAGTTGATGCTAATTCAGAATCAAGTGGTTCTTATATCCAAGAGATTTGAAATTGAAATTTGTCACTTTTCTGTTCATAAACTAAGATCTATACACTACTTTCCATGCACATTTCTTCGTCTTATTCCCGTACATACTGAAAAAATATACAAATAAATATCTATATCTATATCTACATCTATATATCTCCCTCTCTATCTCCCATCCATAGGGGAAGAGAAGGGAGGTTGGCCCAAGGAGGAAAATTGATTGAAAAAAACTAAAAAACGACCATTTCAGGAAATAAATGGATATATTCGTATAAGGTGAATAAAATTGATGTTTCTAATAATGTTAAAGTGTCAGTAATTAATGGATTGTTTTATTAAATAAACTGTCTATTGTACATAAAATGCCTTATAAAATGTGTTATAAATGAAATTTAAATAGTTTAGATTGTAAACTAATGAATAGTGAATGAAATGCTTAATACTTATTTTGTTGTTTTCTTTTTCTTTTGGTTTTCCTTTATCTTATCTTCTCTTATTTTAAAAATCTTATAAGATCAAGGCAACTAATGCGACTGCACCAGCACCCAAACCAACTTCTAATCTACCAGCTGCATTAGTATCGTTTTTGTAAACGCTAATAGTGCTGTTAGATGACAATACTCTGGCGTATGCAGAACTATAGGAGGTGGTGATGGTTTTGATTTCAGAGCCACTGGTGGTGGTGTATGTGGTCTTGTATTTGCTGTATGAGGTAGAAGTGGATAATGAAACGCTAACGCTGTTGGATGAAGCACCAGAATTGGAGCTAGTAGATGGCAACCACCATACTTTAGATGTAGTTAAGGAACCGTCAGCGTCAGTAGTGGTAACAGTAGTAATAGCTTCATCCCAGTTTCTAGTAGAAGTGGTGGAAGCAGTATCTTTGTTGTCAGTAGAGGTGGATGAAGTGGATGGAGTCCACCATAAAGTGGTAGAAGTAGTAGGACTAGTGGATTCGGTGTCTGTGCTACCAGTAGAAGTAGTTGAAGTAGATGGGGTCCACCATAAAATGGTGGATGTGCTAGAGGTAGTAGTTGGTTGAGAAGCAATAGTTTCAGCAGTTTCAGCAGTTTCAGAAGTTTCAGTGGCTTCAGCAGATTCAGCAGATTCAGAAGATTCAGTAACTTCAGCAGATTCGGTTTCAAGAGCTTTGGAAGAAGTTTTAGAAGTAGTAGTGACAGCCTTAGCAGAGTTGGCTTCTGGAATATACCACAATGCTTGAGTAGTAGTTCTACCTAAGTAATCGGTAGTAGTAACGGTAGTACTTGGCTTTATGGCATATTGTTCAGTTGTAGTAGTACCAGAGACAGCAGCTGAAGCAACAGCAGCTGAACCTTCGACTGCACTGGCAGCAACCAAATTGTTGTTCAATGTCTTAGTGTTGGAAGAAACGACATCAGAAGCAGCATTGCTTAAAGCAATAGAACTGGCTAACAAAACAGATGTAGAAAATTTCATTGTATTTATAAAAAGTGATGAGGTTGGTAAATGTTTAAACTAGAAGATTAAAGTCAATAGATTAGATCTTTTGTTGGATGGTCTATTCATAAATTTTAGAATTAAAGTAAAATAAAATAGAAATAAACTTTTCCAAGAAACTAATTGTCTTTTTACAAATATATCCAGTATTTATATATTTATTTTTTAACTTTTAACATTACATTTAAAAATTCAAGTTTAAGGCAATTTTGAAATTATTAAGCCTAGCTTAATTAAAAATCTACAAAAGAAGTAAATAATCATCGCCATCTCAATTCTTTACACCCATAAAAAAAATTACTAGGACCCTTTATTTGTCATTACCCAAGCTCCTTCCTTGCCTTAAAGACAAACTTACATCAACTACAAAACTCATTCATCTATCATCTTTTAAAATATGCAATACCTGCCACCTTGATTAATTTTGCCAAGCCTGCTGAACAAAATATCCATTTGAATAATCACTTGACCAGCAAGCTGGTTATTTTTCGCGATGAATCCTTTAAAAACGATGGAAGGCCGGTTCGAGATTCCAGACACAATTTAGAAAAATATAGAAATTAAGTATGTAGAAAGTAGAAAAATTTAAAAAATAATCGAATGGAAGGGCTTAGTCCTATGATTGAATGTTGCAATTGTGGTTGTTTATTATAACGATTCAGGCAATGTAATTAAATTTTGATTTTGATTTCATTCTTTCGAGGCTTGATGATATATGGGGGGTGTCATTCACTTTTAAGTTCTAAAAATAGTTAAATATGTATGTATATATCTTTCTTTTGAAAGTCTTACAACATTACTATACCTAGGTTACTACGTTTTTCTACATCGTTGGATTTGTTGGACAGGAGACCACCGTGGATTGGGAAAGCTTTGTAATTAAATAAGTAGAAATTTAAGAAACCATCACCAGAACCAAATTTCAAATCATCTAAAAATAATGCATTATCTTGTGATGTCAAAGCGTTGAACACATCCATTTTGGAGTTATTAGCTAATATACATGCATCTCTTATGATTAAATCTAACCTTTTTTTCAATTTAGATGTTGCTTCTTCGTTATATCTCTCAGCATAGTTGAAATCAGCGTCGGATGCATAGTAAAATAGGTAACCAATACCAAGATCTTTATGCACACTATGATTCAAAATAGAGAATGGTAAAGAGTAGAAGGAGAAGAAATCGGTAATTTTTCCATCTTTATCCTCTATAACGTAGGAATAAATAACGTTGCTATCTTTTGAAGAGGTAGAATCCAAGCCACCTAAAAACCAATGATGGAATTCTTCCTTTGTAAAATTCTGAACTAGCTCAAATCTTTCTTGATATCTGTTAAACAATCTCAAAGTTTCTTCAATATCTTTTTCCTCCATTACTCTTAAACCTGGTGTGGCAGTAACTTTTGGTAAAGTATATTTGGCTACCATTTCGGCATTGGTAGAGTTACTTGGCAATGCGGTAAAACCAACGTCACATAATTTATTCCAATTTAATGGACGATGGGTGTATCTACAAGTTGCAATTGGAGAAGGTAAAATTGCTCCACCAGTATATAATGCTTGCCAAATATCAGTTTTGTTGACTCTTCTTGTGATTTCTTTAATCAATACTGGAGCTAATCTTTTAGCTCTTAGTTGTTTGTGAACACACAAGAAATTGATCTCTACGGATTTTATAATATTAGATCTAACTCTAAGAGTGACTGGAATTGCGGAAATAAATGCAATTAACTTACCAGTGTTCTTAACTCTAACACCAACATTCCAATCTTTATTCCAACCTGGACATTTCAACGCCCATTTGAAGAACTCTTTTGTGTAATTAAATCTGAATTCTGAATCACGATCTTCGACATAATTTTCATTCAATAGTACAAAAACGTCTTCTAACTGTTCGTTATCTTCAATATCAACTGTAGTCCATTCAAACTCGGCCAACATTGGTAACGTCTTATCAGAAATATCTTCTGGTTTCTTAGGTTTATCAATTGGACCTTCTTCAGTAACTTCTTCCTCCAAACTCGTCACAGGTTGCGTTTTCCAAAATTTAAAATCATTAGTTCCCCTCACAGGTTCAGCATTAATCTTAGGACCATTACCGTTGTTTAACTGTAACTGCTTTAAAAGATCTTCTAATTTCTTTTGTTCGTCTGACATGGCTAATCTTTGAGTTTCAAAACCTTATAAAATATCCAGGTAACCTTCAAGCAATACAAAAATGAGCAAACCCGAATCAAACTGGACCAGGATATCTCCTTATAACTTCTATATACTTGTCTTTATAGTTTAAAGGTGTTTCAACATTAAAGTTTCATATATTAATAGGTATCTTTCCACTTATAACTATCAAATCGGAACTCATTAAATACGACATACTAAAAAATTTTCTTCAGTGAAAAATTATGAAATTTCGATGAGATGAGATGAGATGAGATGAGATGAGATGAGATGAGATAGAAGAAATCAGGCAGTTGAAATTGATGTTATAACAGGTTTAGATTGCTATTTATAAACCGATCTGGAAGGACACTCTAATAGTTACATCAAGTTAAAGTATATAAGCAATGATTTCAGCAACTTGTTGGGTTCCAAGAGGATTTGCCTCTGAGTTTCCAGAAAAATACGAGCTAGATGATGAAGAAATGGAAAGAATTAACCAATTAGCTAAATTGAATATTGACGATGCCAAAGCTGATATCGACGAAGAACAAGCTGGTGAAGAAGCTGATGAAGATATCGCTACTGAAGACGTTAATACTAATGGTTTGAAAGATCAAATTGATATCGATGACGATTTGAAAGAATATGATTTAGAAAACTATGATGAAGAGGAATCTGGTAGTAAAGGTGTTGAAGCCGCTATGTTTCCAGGTTTAGCAAATGAAGATGTTAAATTCCATGAAGGTGAGAATGGTGAAGATGCATATATTTCTCTGCCAACTGAACAAGATACAAATGAAGAAAAGGGAGAATTGCAAGTTTATCCAACTGATAATATGATTTTAGCAACAAGAACTGAGGACGATATTTCTTATTTGGATGTATATGTTTATGATGATGGTGCTGGTTTCCACAGTGAGGAAATTCCAGCTGAACAAGGTGATGAACAAGACCCAGATGTTGCTCGTGGTTTTGTTCGTGACAGTTCTTTATATATTCATCATGATTTAATGTTGCCAGCGTTCCCATTATGTGTCGAATGGTTGAACTACAGACCAGGTTCTGACTCCGACAATGCAGCTAATTTTGCTGCCATTGGTACTTTCGATCCAAATATCGAGATTTGGAATTTGGATTGTATTGAAAAGGCTTTCCCAGATATGATTTTGGGAGAACCATTGGAAAATTCTATGGCAAGTTTATCTAGTAAGAAGAAGAAGAAATCAAAGGGTGGTAAACAACATATCACAACTCACCATACCGATGCCGTTTTATCTTTAGCACATAATAAGCATTTCCGTTCCGTTTTAGCATCTACTTCCGCTGATCATACAGTTAAGCTTTGGGATCTGAACTCTGGTACAGCAGCTCGTTCTATTGCATCAATTCACAGTAACAAAAATGTTTCAGCTTCTGAATGGCACATGTCTCATGGTTCAATTTTGTTAACTGGTGGTTATGACAGTCGTTTGGCATTAACTGATGTTAGAATTTCAGATGAAAGTAATATGTCTAAATATTGGAGTGTTATGGGTGGTGAAGAAATTGAAGCTGCCACATTTGCAAGTGAAAACTTGATACTGTGTGGTACAGACTCTGGTAATGTATACTCATTTGATATTAGAAACAATGAAGGTTCTAAACCAGTATGGACATTAAAGGCACACGATGCTGGTATCTCAACATTGAATTGTAACAAGTTTATTCCAGGCATGATGAGTACTGGTGCAATGGGTGAAAAAGCAGTTAAATTGTGGAAATTCCCAGTTGAATCTACTTCCAATGGTAAGGGTCCAAATATGGTTCTGTCTAGAGATTTTGATGCTGGTAATGTTTTAACCTCTTCATTTGCTCCAGATATGGAAACTGCGGGCCATTTGGTTATCGGTGGTGTTAACACAGGGTTAAAACTATGGGATGTTTTTACCAATAGAACTGTTCGTAAAGTTTTTTCTGATGAATTAACTGCATTAAAACAACAAGCAAGAGGTGAAGCTCAAAAAGTTGGTAAGAGTTCTAGAATATCAAGAAAATATGTCAAGAATGATAACCCTGATACTGTTATTACTGTTGATGATAAAGGGGACGACGAAGATGAAGAGGAAGGTGACGATGAAGGTGATGACTGAGGGAAAATGTAAAAGATAGTCATAAGAAATTTTAATTGAGTCAAATTAAATTAAATTAAATCAAATTAAATTAGAATATAGATATTTGTATAAATTAAAAATTTGTATAATCATTAAGGATCAAATAAGTGTATATTATTCGATAATTGTATATCAGAGCATTCATTAAAGTATTTTTTTTTCAATTGGTGGAACCATTTTTATATATTTAGTTTGGGGAAAGTTACTTTTTAGAAGCTAACCATTTATATTTCAAATTTTCCTTTGATTCACCATTGATATCTATTTCAGTTATTTTATTTCTAGAATAATTCCCATTTTTTGAATCTGAAACGAAACTCACACTTCTTCCTGATTTCCTTCTGGGCCTTGTTACTTCTGCCCTTATCTTTGAAATCAAGAAAGAATTTGATCTTCTACGGTGTCTGGTATCTACTTCATTACTTTCCAATGACTTTGAATCATCTTCAATTGCACAATCGATAACATCACTTGATGTATTATCATTTTCATGATAGAAGTTTTTCAGATCATTTTCACGATTGGTATTTTCAATTGGAGTAGAGGAGTTTTTTACTTCTTCAGTTTTCAATTTAATATAATCCAACAATTTATCCATGTTATCATTATGCCCATCGTAGACTACTTTACACATTTGTTGATATTGAGAAGCAAATAGATCTTGATTCCAGGCGAAACCTTGAGAGTGAGACAGTGACACAATAAAATGGTCATTTTCTAAATTGGTGAAGCCTGAAGCAGCAAAAGAATAAGCCACCAGAGTTTCGCTATTCAGCATACTTTCAGAAATGTATTTTCTTCTTCTGTTCAACATTAGTGTAAGAGAGATGAGCAAGCAGAGTGGTCTTGGAGTAGTTTTAAATCGAGGATTTAGATACCACTTAATGATAAGTGGATATATTTTACTATGAGGGTGATGGCAGTCGATGCAGTCAGTAACAACAACAATAAAGTATACCGTAGTATCCAGTCACTTCTATAAATATATAAATATCGTTATATATATATAGTTTTATAGATAGATGGATTAGAATAGATGAGTTTAAATTTTAGTCATTGTAGTTTAGCAGGTTGTCAGTTTGTCATATGTATGTGCATTAAGGGTACAATGCTGAAGGAAGAGGGAGAGAAGCAGCGCATTGTAGTAGCGCATTGCCGGAGGGAGGAGGGGGAAGTTGTCTGGCACGCACCAAAACGACAAAAAATCGGAGTGTGTCCGGCAGAATCTCCCAGGAACAGCACATAACCATGGTCGTGTCCGGTAAAACCCATTTTCCCACTTTTATCCTCATCGAGGATCACCATCCACGAACAATACCATCCCATCCACGTACAAAACGATGAGACAAAACGAAAATTTTTCGCTTTTCTTTTTTTAAAAAAAATTTTTTTTGCTTCTGCTCAAAGCACAAAAAGAAACGTGAAAATAATTCAAAAAGTTCAAAAAAATGAAAAATCCATCTCGCACTGGCTTGCGAAGAAAGCTCCACACAAACTGCCGGTGAAGAGATAAAGAAAATTTTTTTTTTTACAATTCTTCTTCGTCTTCGTCTTGCTCCACTTCGACAACCTCAGGCCAAAAAGATTTGAAAAATTCGAAAACTCATCTATCAATTAAAATTTTGAAATGCGATGAGGTCTGAAAAATTTCATCAAGATTTTGATTTTGGTTATGGTTATGGTTATGCTAATGGTAGTTATTACTATTACAGTTTGATGGATAGTGAACTAATTAATTCAATAACATAGTTAGTCTGATCAATTGATATTAGTGTATCTCTAATAACATTCTATATTTTAGTTACTCTAGTCGCTTTCTATCAGGTATTTTGCTTCAAAGTTGTCGGACAAAACCAGGTATATATAGATATAGATATATATATTTAATATTCTCTTCTGGATCGATTACTAGTGTATCTTACATTACTTCAGATTCGACAAAGATATCTTTACATTGTTTTTGGATTGAATATTTACTTTTATTTTTCTTTCAGTAACAGATAGATTAAGTTAGTTTGAAAGTGGGTGCCTATTCTCATATTATATCTATATATTAGAGACAGACACAAAATACTATAATAACAATAAGAAAAAATGGCTCCAATCGAATACTTATTATTTGAAGAACCAACTGGTTACGCTGTTTTCAAGGTCAAGTTGCAACAAGACGATATTGGATCTAGATTACAAGAAGTTCAACAACAGATCAATGAATTCGGCTCATTCACTAAGTTGGTCGAATTAGTCTCTTTTGCTCCTTTCAAAGGTGCTGCTGAAGCTTTGGAAAATGCTAACGACATCTCTGAAGGTTTGGTCTCCGACAGCTTGAAAGCCGTCTTGGACTTGAACTTACCAAAAGGTTCTGAGAAAAAATCTGTTGTTATGGCTATTTCTGATAAGAACTTGGGTCCTTCCATCAAAGAAGTTTTCCCATACGTTGACTGTATCTCAAATGAATTAGCTCAA
This sequence comes from Vanderwaltozyma polyspora DSM 70294, assembly GCF_000150035.1. Taxonomy (NCBI): domain Eukaryota; kingdom Fungi; phylum Ascomycota; class Saccharomycetes; order Saccharomycetales; family Saccharomycetaceae; genus Vanderwaltozyma; species Vanderwaltozyma polyspora. Next base: position 71,657 of record NW_001834661.1, read on the forward strand.
GATTTGATCCGTGGTGTTAGATTGCATGGTGAAAAACTATTGAAAGGTTTACAATCCGGTGATTTAGAAAGAGCTCAATTGGGTTTGGGTCACGCTTACTCAAGAGCTAAAGTTAAGTTCTCCGTCCAAAAGAACGATAACCATATCATTCAAGCTATTGCTTTGTTGGATCAATTAGACAAAGATATCAACACTTTTGCTATGAGAGTTAAAGAATGGTACGGTTGGCACTTCCCTGAATTGGCAAAATTGGTTCCAGACAACTACAAGTTTGCTCAATTGGTTTTATTCATTAAAGATAAGGCTTCTTTAAATGAAGATTCTTTACATGATTTATCCGCTATCTTGGACAACGATGCTGGTGTCGCCGAAAGAGTCATCGATAACGCTCGTATCTCCATGGGTCAAGATTTATCCGAAACTGATATGGACAACGTCTGTATCTTTGCTCAAAGAGTCGTTTCTTTAGCTGATTACAGAAAACAATTATACGATTACTTGTGTGAAAAGATGCACACTGTCGCTCCTAACTTATCTGAATTGATCGGTGAAGTTATTGGTGCTAGATTGATCTCTCACGCTGGTTCTTTGACCAACTTATCTAAACAAGCTGCTTCTACCGTCCAAATCTTAGGTGCTGAAAAAGCTTTGTTTAGAGCTTTGAAAACCAAGGGTAACACTCCAAAATATGGTTTAATTTATCACAGTGGTTTCATCTCTAAGGCTTCTGCTAAGAACAAGGGTAGAATCTCCAGATACTTGGCTAACAAGTGTTCGATGGCCTCTAGAATCGATAACTATTCAGATGAACCAACTAGTGTTTTCGGTGCTGTCTTGAAGAAACAAGTCGAACAAAGATTAGAATTCTATGCTACTGGTACACCAACTTTGAAGAACGAAGTTGCTATCCATGAAGCTATGGAACTATACAATAAGGACAAGCCAGCTACTGAAGAACCAGTTGAATCTAGCAAACCATCTAAGAAGAGAAAGTTAGAAGAAGATAGTGATGATGAAGAAGAAGACAAGAAAGAAAAGAAGAAGGAAAAGAAGGATAAGAAAGAGAAGAAAGATAAGAAAGAGAAGAAGGAAAAGAAAGAAAAGAAGGACAAAAAGGACAAGAAAGAAAAAAAAGATAAAAAGAAGAAGGATTAAACAATCAAATTCTAATAAAATTTCATCTCGATTCTGATAGATTAGTATCAAAAAAAAATAATAAACAAAAATGATTTCTACATCCATAAAACCATCATCATAATTTTATTTACTGTATATTTAGATAATAGTGGATTGGGATTTATAAAGATCTAGATTTTTTCCCATTTTCACTTATATTGCACTAAGTGTTCATTTTATATTAAAATATTATATTGTTATATTTAAACTCAGTTATGCACCTGACAAATGCTTGAAGAAATTTTAATGCTACTTATAAATTATATATATAAACCGGATTGAGCTCCAATGGCTGCACCATCTAATCTCCACATACGCTGACAATCGACTGAATATTCTGTACTTTTGATATCTAAAAGTTCCTGGCAAATATCAATCAATTCTTTTATCACATCTAGTGTCATTTTCTCAAATCCTATCGGACCTTCACTAGGAGCTAATATACCTGTAAAGACATTGACTTCTTTAGAGATTAATTGAGTTAGGATACTGCCAATAAATCCTGTGACAAATTCAGGTGGCTCTAATGAGCAATGGTCTTGTGTTAATTTTTTAATGTTAAGTATTCTATCAGATGTACCAATAGCTATAAAGTTTAAATCTGGATTACCATTGATCAATAGATGATTTATGACTTGCTCAGCAATGACGTTACTGAAGATCGCCGACATCTTAATAAAATTTTCTTCAATCATAATAATTATCGTATCTTTAAATGCAAATATTGGGGATGAGAAAGACAATAATCTTCGATTATTAGAGTCTCTTTTAAATCCGACTTCATTAGGGAAATTTTCTTCATAATCCCAAGAATGATTTTCTGATTCACCTACATCCTGTGATTCATCTATTTTTAAAGTAGTTGTAATATCTGCAATCTTTTCAGCGGATAGTAATTTTGATGGGAATAAAGGATCCATAATCTTTGTAGTCAATACCACATTTTTATATTTTGACAAATCTGTTTCTGGCATGTGAACTTCAGGCAAGCTCAATAATTGTAATGAATCATCATTTCTTGCAATGATTGGGGAATCCAATTCATGTCTTGGAGCTACAAATTCATTCCATTGTTTAAACTATTCAATTAATTTTAAACAACCAAATTTAAGTGTTAAAATAAAGCTAGTTAGTAATTATTCGTATCTTCAAAGTAAAAATTAAGAGTTAAACTTCTATAATAAAACATACCAGCATCTTAGAGTATTAATAACGTATCACAGCAGTCTCGAAGTGTGATTATGATACTTTTATCCAAAAATAACTCTGCTTCCCTTTAAATTAATAGTGCTTATAGATTGATGATTTTTAAATTTTTAAGCTCTGTTAAGATAATTAATTTTTCAATACTTTAAAAAATTAAGATGATGATGTGAAAGCACTTTAATGAGCAGCTGTTTGATACATATTTCAATTGATTTGTTATATAAGTGGGACATCAGAGACTGCTCTAGTGAACTAATTGATTATTCTGTTGATTGTTGAAGTTTTGAGTGAAAAGATTTGAAGAATTTCAAGATATTACAAGATGTCTGATTTAGCTAATAAGTATCAAAAGATTCAAGGTGAATTAGAGGAAGTGATTGTTGCTAGAAGACAGTTAGAGACTCAATTACAAGAGAACAAGATTGTCAATGAAGAGTTTGAAGGGTTGAAAGAAGACACCCAAGTTTATAAGTTGACAGGTAACGTTTTATTACCTGTTGAACAATTTGAAGCTCGTTCTAATGTAGAGAAAAGATTGGAATTTATTGAAGCAGAGATTAAGAAATGTGAGGATAATATAAAGAGCAAGCAAACCGAATTGAACAAGCTTAGGGATGAGTTGATGAAGGGACGTGGTGGAGCATAGATATACGATGTGGAAGAATAGATAGAAAACAAGCAAGAATGAAAGAAGAGACGGCATTTTACTAACAGATAAAAAGACGATAATTAGTAAAAAATAATAATAACCAGTATTATGTTATTACCTAAATATATGTATTCATATATATAGATATACGTATGTATTCTCGTAGCATTAGCATCAAAATTATATATATATGGCAAGAAATAGAAATTTTATTTTCTTTAATTCAGAAAAAGCACATTAAAATTAACAGGACTGGAGGGGGGAGAAATAAAGAGAAATGGACATTAAAAGAGATCAGAGATGGGGCAGCTTCCAGTGGTGGATCAACCTCTAGCAGCTTTTGATTTTGCCATGTTAATAGAATTCATTAAAACGTACCAAGCGTATTCTTCGGCGTTATTGTAATAATCACCTAATTTCATAATGCGTTTTAACTTATCTTTGGCAAATTCAAAAGTATCGACATATCCTGGTGATCTATCTTGAGCCATGAATAATTTACTTGACATGTAGGCGGTTGAGACTCCCATTCTTTTAGCGTACCAGGCAAAGTCAGGATGATCTTTTTCACTTGAGAAATAAATCATGTCATCAGCTAATCTATGTAATTCAGGCAAAGAAGTGTCAGTCAAGAAAGGACCTGGAATGGATAATTGAGCGATCAATTGAGATAGATGAGGTCCGATCGGGACGTCCATTTTCAATCTCTTAATTAATAGATCTTCTAGAGAAGGTAATTCCTCAACAGGAGTGTCTAAAGGTATATCCTCCGATAATTGGTATCTCTTCGCTACTAAATTGAATTTTAACAATTCCATTAAAGCAGTGGAAGAGTGTAAGAACGAAGGAGTATTTGAAGAGCCTATGACTGACAGTATGGAAGATGGGTAACCCAATAGATTAATTGAGTTAACTATAGCCCTTTCATTAAAGCCAAACTCTGGCACCGAGACATCTAGAGAATGAGAGAGTATTTTATATTGTTTTGAATCCTTGCCGTATAGCAAAGGTGGTAAAGTAAGCTGAGGAACGTACTCCTTTGGATTTGGGTGATAAAAACGAGTTAAACCAAAAGCAGTTCTCTTTGGGACGAAATTCTTTAGCATTGTGAAATCAAACAAAAATGGAACAGAATAATATCTGGGGATTAATAAATAAAGTTGCCAATTAACTGAATCCAATCGAAAAAAATAAGAAGCACAGAAACACTAATGAACCAAAACCAGAACTAAATATTCAGAGAATGAAGGATAGTCTTTGTAAAACAAACGATATCAAATGATTAAAGGGAAGAAACCAGTATAAACGACCAACCAATTTTTTAAGACTAAATTAAATCAAACTAAACCAAATATTTCAGCAGACACAACAACAGAACAGTCTCCAGAGAATTTGTTGTTGCCAACTCTAAACAACTACAAATTGTAAGAATATCCAAGTTATTAATCAAGTGTGTCTTTGTTAAATCATCATCATCATCATCTTTAGGTTTGTTTTATTAGACATATCTCTAAAATGATATAAATTCTCATTTTTGGTGTGCCATCTGTCGTTCATCATGATATAGTTTAGAAGGTGTCTGTCTCTCTACACAGTGGAAGAAGAGACAATGGGTTGATGTGATTGATGGTGGTTTAAAAGTAGGACAATGCAACAGACCTCTGTGCCAGCTAACCAAATACTATTACTGTGGTTCGATGGATCGATCGATTGATATATTCCTTAACACACAAACACTTACCTATCTCCTATCCATTATAAACTGTAAACGCTAGTCCCACAAATAGACCTGGCGCTACCATTAATATCGTATGGTGGTGAAATAACTACCATGCAGAACCAAGCACAGCAGAGCACAACAGAGCAAACTACTGGAAGCAGCTATAACAACGCAACAGGTAACAGAACCCTTCCTACTCATGCTACAAGAACATTCGGAACTGAAAACTGAACAGAAATTGCTTTGCCAGTAAGAGAAAGAACCTAGAGAAGAATGAGTGAAATTTCAAGAAAATTTTTTCTTTTTTGGCAATGAGACCACTGTAACCTGAACCTAGAACCTGGAACCTGGAACCAACCAAGTACCAGAACGCAAGAACCTAGAACCTAGGACATGGAACCCAGAACCTACAAATCCAAGTCCAATTGCAATTGCAATCGCATTCGCAATCGCAATTTTAATTCCAACTAATTCCGTACAATTTTACCTTCAACAATGATTACTAATGTAATCTCTTGCTCAATGGCAGCAATGATTTAGTTTCAATTCCATCTTGACATTGTTGGGTCTCCACCCCCTCACCCATTCACACAACCCACTCACTTGTATAAATATATCAATGAAATCAAGTACTTGTAGAAGTGTATATCTCAGATACCTTCCATTACCACACAACCCATAACCCATCTATCCATCATCACATACCTCTCTAAATCTGGGAATCATGTCTACAGTTGGTAAACCAATCACTTGTCAAGCAGCAGTTGCTTATGAAGCAGCTAAACCATTAGTCGTTGAAGAGATCGTTGTTGATCCACCAAAGGCACATGAAGTTCGTATTAAGATCATCAACACTGCAGTTTGTCACACAGATGCTTACACTTTATCAGGTGTCGATCCAGAAGGTTTATTCCCATGTGTTTTAGGCCATGAAGGTTCAGGTATCGTCGAATCTGTAGGTGACAACGTAACAACTGTCAAACCTGGTGACCATGTCGTTGCGTTGTACACTGCAGAATGTGGTAAATGTAAGTTTTGTCTATCTGGTAAGACTAATCTATGTGGTTCAGTAAGAGCTACTCAAGGTAAAGGTGTGATGCCAGATGGTACACCAAGATTTCACAATAAGAAAGGTGAACCTTTGTATCATTTCATGGGATGTTCTACATTTTCAGAATATACTGTTGTAGCAGACGTTTCAGTAGTTGCAATTGATCCAACAGCTCCATTAGACAGTGTCTGTCTATTAGGTTGTGGTGTCACTACCGGTTACGGTGCAGCTATCAAGACAGCAAATGTCCAAAAGGGTGACACTGTTGCTGTATTTGGTGCTGGTACTGTTGGGTTATCGGTAGTTCAAGGTGCTAAATCCAGAGGTGCTTCAAAAATCATTGTTGTTGATATTAACAACGACAAAAAAGAATGGAGTGCAGAATTTGGTGCAACTGATTTCGTTAATCCATCAGAGTTGCCAGAAGGCCAAGATATTGTTTCTAAATTAGTTGAAATGACTGATGGTGGTTTGGATTTTACTTTTGATTGTACTGGTAACGTCAACGTTATGAGAGATGCTTTAGAGGCTTGTCATAAAGGTTGGGGTCAGTCCATTATCATTGGTGTCGCTGCTGCCGGTAAAGAAATCTCTACTAGACCATTTCAGTTAGTCACTGGTAGAGTATGGAAAGGTTCTGCCTTCGGTGGTATTAAAGGTAGATCTGAAATGGGTGGTTTAATTAAAGATTACCAAAATGGTAGTTTGAAAGTTGATGAATTTATTACAAACAGAAGACCTTTTGTTGAAATTAATGATGCTTTCGAAGAGCTACATCACGGTAACTGTTTAAGAACCGTCTTGAGTTTCAAATAATTCTATCCAAACATTGATAATACATGTCTAAATGTATATAAATATAAGTAATATTAATAAGACGGATTTATGACAAGGCTAATACTGACATAAACAGATAATCTAAGATATCATTTCGAATATTTGAATATTTGAATACTTAATAACTAGATTCCACTAGTTCCTTATAAAATTACACCAATTTAAAACTAATAACCCATCTTATATAGATTTTATCTTAACGACTCACTTGTATAACATATTAACAAAATTGACATCAATATAAATAAAAACATCATTATGCAGAATTCAAAGGGACCATAGTATCATTATTAACACTATCGATACTACCGTTGTTGATATGAGTTGCGACAACATTACCAACTAGTCCTTGGCTAGTCTTATTATAACTGGCATTGCTTGTAGCTGTAGACACTGACATATTCGGTAGTTCAATTCCATTGTAGTTATTAGTACTCTTGGAAGCGTTACTGTTGTAGTTGCCACTGCTACTGTTATTATTGTTATTATTATTATTATTGTTATTATTATTATTATTATTATTATTATAGTAATGACGATTATTCAGGCCATTAGAGTTATTCATAGTAGGAGAGTTGATATCTCCTGAATTTATATGACTTTTTGGTCCACCACAACGAAGACATACAACATTTTTGGCAAAATTATGATAACTGCATGCAATACATTTCCAATCACCAGCTCTGAATGGAACATTAGAACCACTATTGTTATTGCCATTTGTTTGATGATTATTATAACGATTACCGTTATGATTATTGTTATTATATCTGTATGAATTATTATTGTTGATGCTATTATTAATATTCATGCTACCGTTATTATTGTTGCCATTGCTATTATTATTATTATTATTGTTGTTGTTGTTGTTCATCATACCAATGTATCCCGTTGAGCCATTAATCGGACTTGACCTGGCTTGTAGACCTTGAGGTTGTGAATTATGTTGCATACCTAATGCAAAATTATATTGATTTGGCGTGGTGTTCAAAATATTTAAGTTTGATCCATTATCATTTAGTGGATTATTATGCATATTATTTGAATTGTTAACATATTTTCTTGAATTTAAATTATTAGAAGCAGCAGGGTATGAACATCTAAAACACGCAGTCCTTCTTTGAAAATTCGAAAAGCCACATGACATACAATTCCAATCACCAGGTCTTGGTTTATTCTTACTTTGGGGGAATGGTGCTGAAATATCTTGCACTCTTTCTAAAACTGTCACGGAAGAAGGTTGGATCTCGACAATATGTTCAACCACTCTAGGTTGCTTTGTATTTGCCATGTTAGATAAGATTGAACGACCATTTAGGAGTAAAGCATCAGTGGCTTCCTTATGCGATTGAAATGATACAAAACCTGAAATACTATCTTGTTCTTCTACGTATGGACTGTTATTCATACTCCAATTGTTATTAACATTTGAAGTTTCTTCAACGATGTTTTTAACAGTCCAAAAACTTACTGGTTTAGACCCAAATTGAGCAAACCATGATTCTAATTCACTCTGGGTTGTGTCTGGAGGTAGATTGTTCATATATAACAATTTTGAAGCCTCTTCTTTAAACGCTTTAAAATCTGAATTAGAATCATATGGCTTTGTTAAAACCAGTGTTATATCTTCCTCGGTAGTACATTTCTTGTGGATGGTAGTCAAGATTTCAGTTACTCTATTAATCTCCAATGGAGTTTCTTTCATTTCCTTTGAATCATCTTCATTATTATCGTCATCAGCAGCGGTAGTTATGGTAGCATTTCCGCTTTCTTCAGCACCTGTATTGGCGTGTACTTCATCTTCTTTGTCAGAGTTTTCTTCTATTTCTTTTGTCTCCACTGTCGTTTTTTCAGCGGTGAGCTCTAGTACTCTTAGTAATTCTTCTAAATCTCTCAGATTCTTTGATTTCTTAACAGTGACTGTATCTGAATGATTCTTTGCCCATCTATTAAATTCTTTCCATAGGTCGAAGACTTTTACCTCCTGAAGATAGTCTGGTAATGTTACAATTTCATCACGAGCTTGTCTTGGAATTGTCACACGAAGGTCCCAAACAGAATTCAACGAGCAAAACACAAATTCATCATCACCCACAACTGTCTTTATATCTTCATCCAATTGTTTAATCATGTCTTTAAAAGAAATTGCACTCTCATCATCTATAGAGATAACTTTAACTTCATCTTTACCATAATAGCATTCCAGTGATTCTGCATCGACAAATTGATATGACAACTTTGAAATTCGAGTATGATCCTTAGGTGTCTCAACACTATGCAATGTATCGGTCTCTATCACTATATAATACATTGCTCTCCACCTTTTGGTAAATATATGTTCTTTTTTATTGCCCTTTGCTTTGCTTTGACCTAGTTCCTGCAATTTCGCTACCGATTAAAACCTCTTTCAACCAATTTCAATGCTATTTTCAATATTCAAAAACAAAACAAGCCGTACAGAACCTTATAATACCAATGACAGACCACTGTATAACTCGAATTAGACTCCTATATCCCTTCCAAACCAATCTTTATAACTACTCATCTCATCAGATCAGTGAAAAATTTTTCAATATTTTAAAAGCATCGATCGCATCGCTTATAAGCTGAGAACGGTGCCATACATAAGGAACAAAGAGAGACATAAGAAAAAGAGACAGTAACAAATTATATATATAAATTGATTGTTTATAATGATTAGAAACCTGTTTATTCCATTGAAAAATGGTATATCGATAGATTTATATCCTTCAGGTTTATGTTTTATATTTATATTATATTATACAGAATTTAAAGGACACCAAAACTTGACGATTGGAGGGAGGGTCCTTTTTTTTTAAATAATTTAGACGATGAGGTTACAACAAAGGATGATGACGTTATATATATTAATCACTTTCGTTATCATCACTTGACACACCCTCCTCCAGTTCGTTAGTGACACCCTTCTTGTGTTGTTTCAGCCATAATTCGACCCAGTCCACTATTCTATCGACGTTTGCTTCCATTTGTTCAGTAGTGTCACTTTGTAACTCGACTACAATTTCTTCAGCATACGATTCTTGAGCGTCTTGCAAAACAACACCCATAATCTCAGCATCTAGATTCTCCTGGATTTTAGAATCATGATACTTTCTGGCATGCAATCTATCGTACAAAATAGAATTATCACATCTTAATACAACAACTAAATCGATTAATCTCTCTGGGAAAACATCATTAACGTGCCAATCGACAATACTGCCACCTTCACGCAACAACGGCTCCAATTCATCTAGCAACTTGTCCTCATCAACAATATGTGACTTACGATCCTCATCATACCCTTCATAGCAATCATGCTCCTTAGCAAAATCAGATATATTATAATATTTGTAATCTGATAACCTTCTTTGAAGAAGTTCACAACTAGTAGACTTCCCACATCCAGGAGTACCTGTAATTAACAAATTAGGTTTCAATCTACGAGATAACATCGTGCACTAACCTTAACTCACCTTATAGAAACCAACAAACCATCTTGAACGAACAAATATCCTCATCTCATCTCATCTCTTGTTCTTATAACTAGTTCCTTTCTTTGATCTTTCGATGCTATACGGTTCATTATCAAGAAGTTTTTCACTATTGAAAAAAAAATTAGCTTAAGCTTAAATATATATACAATTTGTATATGAAGCAACGATGTCAATTGGAAGGTATTTGTATTGGCAAAGGTATCTATATTGGTGGTAAGTGGATTATCTTGTTGGATTGAGGTTGTCTGAGGTTGTTGGTTTACTTCTTGTTTGGGTTTAAAATGGATAAATTTGGGTTAGAAGCGTTGCTCCCATTGATTAAGCAAGATGATACAGAATTATCAAAAAAATATAATCATGCAATGACAATTGGTACTGATTTGTCGTCAATGTTACATTCTTTGGGGATACCTAGAGACAATCAGAGGTATCGTATATTGGATACGTTTCAATCTCCTTGGGCAGAAACCTCTAGGAGTGAGGTTGAACCAAGATTTTTCACCCCAGAATCTTTTAAAAATATTCCAAATGTATTACAGTCTAAAGTTACACCTCCTGTTTTCAATTCGATAGAGAACGATCAACAACGTGTGACGTTGTTCCAAGATGAGACTCTTTTTTATCTTTTTTATAAACATCCAGGTACTGTTATTCAAGAGTTGACTTATTTAGAGTTAAGGAAACGTAATTGGCGTTATCACAAAACGTTAAAGGCTTGGTTAACTAAAGATCCAATGGTAGAACCGTTAGTCTCTGGTGATGGGTTGAGTGAAAGAGGTTCTTATATATTTTTCGATCCTCAAAGGTGGGAAAAGTGTCAAAGGGAATTTGTATTATTTTACAATGCAATTATGTAATAAAATAAATATTAGAATTATTTAATATCGTATGTTAATAATGGATAAATTAATTTCAATCGAATGGTAAGGCTGTTCCTATTTCATGTTCTACCTATTTATGTTGTTTTACCGTAAACTCATTGGTTTCGAAGGGCTAACAATGTCAGAAATAGGAAAGGAAAATAGAATGAATGAAGGAGTTCTAATCAACATTACAGAATTTTTCAAATTGAATACGATATCATTATGATATTTATTTACATGATATTAAAAAGTATTTATAAACACATTAATCGAATGTTAATAGTAATTGAAGAAATCCTTGTAGGTACTGAGCACAAAGAGCATTAAGATTTGTTTATATTAAAGGAAATGCCATTTAAACTTCAATTGCATGATACCTCTTACCCCTAAAACCAGCAATATACATATTGAATTGGTAAACTTCTTGTGGATTCATATCATTTAATTCCCATTTGGTGCTTCCAAAGACATTCTTGACTGGATCCATCAACATATCTAATTCGTTACCATACCTATTCTTGACGACATCAATATCACGTAACAAATCTTGTTTGCTGAAACCAGTAGTGAAAATAGCACATTTGGTGTCTAGCAAAGCTTTCATTGTTTCACCTAACCAAATTTCTGTAGTCTCAGGGTAAGCATAACCAGGATGGAAAGTAAAGAAAACATCTAAAAATGGATCGTAAGGGAAGAAATCTTGAGCTTCATGGAAAACATGAAAGTAGTCAGGATGGAAAACTAATTTCAAAGTATCATCAACTTTCTTAACTATTGGAGTAGATGATGTGATATATTGGTTCTTTTCTTTGTTCAAGTAACATTCAGGACCGATGAAATGGATTTCGAATTCTTGTTCAGGGAACAAATATTGGAATTGTTTCCAAACATGGCCTGGCAATTGAGCTTCTGCTCTAGCCCCCAAGATGAAAATCCTCATTGGTCTATCCCTTGTATTTACTTTAACATTTTGTGATTTATTTTGATACGGATATAGAGTATAACGAAGAGCGGCCAAAGATTTCAAACCTTCCAAAGTAACAGGACCCTTTGGATTCAAAGAATATGGCGAGAATTGATGTAACAAAGAACCAATGGTAATTGGGTAACTCAACATCTTAGTTACAGCAGCTAATTGAAATTCTGTATCCATTGAATAGAAAGAACGTGTGTAAAAGAACAAATCCCAATTAGTCAAATTAATCAAACGATCGTAATCTTGATCTTGAGGGAAATCAAACTCAGGGAATGGTCTCCCACTTCTCAAATCATGTTCATATATATTAACCTTCTTCAAAATTTCATATCTCTTTGATTCATGGTAATCTTTATCCATTAACCAAGCTTCTTTGTCATGATGAGTTGGAATTCCAGATAAAGGACAAGTGTAGTTAATATCTTTGTGAGTGACAGGACATTTAGCCAAAGTTCTAATCTTCGCAGCACGTTCACGCAAGTCGACACAAGGTGACTGATCCCAAGGATGGAATCTATTCTCTGGAGTTGGGTCGTCTGGAGAAGGAGGAGGATCCAAACCCAAAGCATTTCTAACAAAACCCATCAAAGATCTCTTCTGTATCAGGCTATAACTGCCCGCCCCAAGCCTCATAGGCAATTTCACAGCAGTAGACATCTTTAAACCAAAGTCCAGAATATCTATCTCTTAGTATATATATAAATTTATATTCCTCAACGTATAGGTCGTCTCGTAAACTTAGATCTGTATAGGTCTTCCCTGTCTGTAATATAATCTCTTAGGAGAAAAATTAAATCCAAACCAAAAAAAGTTCACTGGAAATTCCTTTAAATTTACCAATGATAAACCAAATAACGTCCTAAACCCACTGTACGTCTAGCCTGGTCCTAACTGATATAAACCTCTGCCAAATCAATGTTTCTGACTGCTATAAAACAGATCCATTGTCTTTAAGTATTGTATTGGCATGTTGGTTAGGTTCTTCAATTTGCTCGAAATCTTTTGTATGGGAAAGCGAGTAAACGAAACTTCATGAACTCCGGGTAACGTCAGGTGATTCCTCTAAATTAAGATGACGGTGAGGAACTTTTAACCTGGTTGATGGTCAGCTTTGATGACAGCAAATGGTTAGTGATGGTAGAATATGTATTAGAGATTAGTTATATTTTGTAGAATTACTTTATTTTACTTATAATTATTTTATATGTATCTGTTTAGTAGGACTGATGCTAATGTGAACTGGATTATAATGAGAATGAACATTAGAGATTTCTTTAGGAATGGTGATATCGAACTATTGTATTTCCACTCTTCCACGATGAATGTAAACAGCTTGTAGCTGAATATGTTCATTAATTCGTTTCTATTTCTTGTTCCTACCTCTGCAATGCAGTTTTCTAACATTACGAAAACATCTTTTGAAGTTTTGATTACCGTTAGTTTTTGTTGTTCCAAGAGCTCATCTCTTGTCGATAATTCGTAATTTTTTTTGTATAGCCAACGCAATTTGACGTCTGTGGTCTCTGGATTTGTTGAGTCTGTAAATTGGTAAAAATTTGTACCCCTGGCAATGATCTCTTTGTGTGACAAGTGTTCGAATTTAGGGAAAATTCCAAGGTGTTTCGTCACATTGGATTTCATTATTTTACCACCTGCAAACAATGCCAAGTACAAAACATGACAATATGCTAGTAGAGTGCATGGATCTTCGGTAGCGTTCGTCTGTATATATTTAACAAAGTTTTGCAATTGTTCTGAATCATTGGTGAATCGATCTGAATTGATAAATTCTAATAACTGTGGCCTATCATTTTGAAATTCTGGATAATACAATAACTCCAAATCTTTCAAAATCTTATCCTTCCTTCTAAACTCGTCTAAATAGAAACTTGATAATATAAGTTTCATTTGAGAGTCGTCCTGGTTGTTTAAAACCAAATCTATCTCTGTCTCTATGGTATTGAAGATATGGTAGAACACGACTAACCCTTCTCTGTATATAAACCCATGTTTCAATGCAAGCGCCAGTCTGATCCCCATAAAGGCACTGACCTTATTATGGAAGTCTCTTGTTTCAAAATTGATCCTGTTGGCTAATGCACCAACATCTGTAGGTGAAGGTATAGTGGATGTCATTGCGATGTGGCGTTATTAAATTTGCTGTCTTTTCTGTTGTAGCAGAGATCGATAAGATGTGTTTGCAAATTCAAAAAGAAGACCAAGAAATGCACCTAAATATTTTTTTTTGAATGTAAAAACAATTACAATTGGGAAACTTCCATTGTTTATATACAAAATAAATGTGTACAAAGGGACACATTTATTTTATAAATTCATTCAACCATCTTGATTTAAATTGCACCCGTTTGTTAGTTTAAATGAGGTGTTCTTAATAAAGCTGCAAAAATGACACCAAATTTAAACATTTTTATGACAACAAGGCCAATAATTGGTGATGGTAACACCAAAGGGACCATCGAAACCTCTAAGGAATGTATCATAAGCCTCAACAATGCCATTACTAACGGTTCTTCTGTTCACAGGATCGGATTATCTTCCCGATAACTGCAACTCAATCACGTGTAACTTTTATTTTTGTAACCACCTGACCAACCAAGACATATAATAACAACCACACTCACCTTCACAATGCATCAAACAATACAATTGCAATATTCAAGGTAAACTAAAGGCATCGATTCGAACAATGCTGTCCACACCAGCAATACTAGTTCCTAAAAATTACAGACTACTGATCAATTGATTGCATTAAAAACAATCCAGTGGTTGCCAAATCTTCGTTGTATCATCAACTCATATCTAATAAGAGTAAACCTGCAATTTCTTCAAGGTCTGTATGTGTCAACTCTACTCTTACACCAGTAAAACTATTCTCTTCTTCTAGTTTAGCTTTAGTTTCAATGCTTCTCATAATAGCTTCTCTTACAAATAGTTCCATATACTTCTGAAGTCCTTCAACAACATCTTCAGTTATACGTGTGCTAGAATGTTCAAATGAGCTGGTTTCAAGCAATCTAGCAATAGTCTCCTTGGGAATAGGTCCATTATCATCCATTATTATACACTTGTAGATCTCCGTAACCTGTTTTCTCTCTGTTCTTTGTCAATCTTTGTCTATATTTACTGATTCTTAAAAACTTGACTTTTATTTAAAATCGCTTTCTTATAACATTATATATCAAAGGAAACATTGATTGATTATGTTTCAACAAATAATAACCATTTTAATAGAGTTAGTTCATTGAAATCGCAGTTGTGGTCGCAGTTGAGTTGGGTGCGTTTATTTGGAGTTGGTTAAGAATAAGTGACTGCGTTCAATATGTTGATTATTTGGCTTTATAGCATTTTTTTAGCTAATTTAATTAAGGTTTTAGCAGTTGACGTCGATCCATGGAATAATATCACAAATACAATTGACTTGTATTCAGACACGCTTCAGCCTGATTATTTCCACGTTAATAATACTGTTTTAGATGAGTGTCAATTGCATATAAGGAGGAGTTATTCTTTAGAGAGAGAGAAACAAGAATTTGATAAATTTTGGGCATCCTTGGACCCTGATTCTCTACATTCGAGTTTTTATAATGATCTGGTAATCTCTAGTGATAAATATCAAAATCCAAATGCTACTTATATGTTGGCTCAAATCCATCTATATGGTGATTATGGGTTCCCACATAATAAGTCCTTAGGTTTCCATTATTTGGACAAGTTTAATAATTTAACAGATTATCAAAATGCAACTGCATTATTTGATATGGGTGTACTTTATACAACAGGTTTGCTGGGTACAACCGAAATAGATATACCCAAGGGTTTAGCATTTTTTGAGAAAGCAGCTGATTCAGGTGATTTAAGAGCTAAACAAGCTTTAGCTTATAGATATTTAGTAGGGATGAATGTACCAAAAGATTGTGGCAAAGCTTTGTTTTTATATAGGCAATTGGCAGAACATATTTTTGAAAGATTCACTCCAGAAGAATGGTCAATTGAATTCCCTCCTTTAGAATCCTATAATATTAGGGTATCCGATTTGGATGGCGGTTTATTAGGCGAAGGTCTAAATAGGATCACAAGTTCAATCAAAAGATCAGCCTCAAAGAGACCTGATTTGTTCTCCATATACTATACTCAAATGAACGAAGGGAAAGTTTATTTATCTTTCAATTCAGATGAATCTGTCCTAGGTTCAAATGATGACGATGTGTTGGATAAATTGGTTGATAGTTATTACACTGCATTGGATTTATTCAAAGGAACATACAACACTAGAAGGACTCCGGAAATGGCAAGATTGTTATTAGAATCTATTTTTGAAGAATTTGATTCAAGTGTAGCTTCGATGGATAATCTACAGGCACATTTTTATGGAAGATGTGTGGATCTTTTAGGCCACATATATCTAACTGGTGAAGGTTTACCATCGTCGGATGCAAATACTGCTGAAACATATTTGAATCGCTCTTTACAAGTTGTGGAAAACCTAAGCTCTATATTTACAACTACGAATAAAGATTTAGGATTGATTCATCAGTACAAATATGGTAATATTACAAAGGCTGTTCAATATTATAAAAAGATATTTAACAAATGGGGAAGTGCTGGTGGGCCCGATTATCAATTGGCAAAACTATCAATAGAACATCCGGAGATGAAACTAGGAAACCCGCTGGTTTTAATGCAACAGGGTCATATGAGAGGTTATTTGCCATCTACCTATGAATTTGCCAGTATGTTAGAAAATGGTATTAATGACAACTATAACATTGAAGATACTGCTCTGGTATATAAGTTATTTGTGGAATCCAACGATTGGTTGATGGCACCCAGATTAAGGGATACATACGCCAGACTATTACTTGGTGACACTGAATCAGCACTTTGGGGATATGCTGTAGCAGCCGAACAAGGTTATGAATCGGCTCAAGTTTCAGCAGCTTATATCATGTATAAGCAACCAAATTTATATGGAAAATCTACTGAATTGTTAGCCACAAGAAAAAGATTAGCAGTGACGTATTATGCTAGAGCTTTTAGACAACTAAATATTGATGCAGGTGTAATTGCCGGTAATTTATATTTTGAAATGGGTGATTATCCTAGGGCATTAACATCATACCAATCTGCAGCATTGAAGTACTCTCCAATGGCATTATGGAATCTAGGATATATGTATGAGAATGCATTAGGAGTTGAGAAAGATTATCATCTTGCCAAGAGGTTCTATGATGAAGCATTGACATTTGACCCTAATATTTTATGGGGTGTAAAATTCAGTCTACTGCAACTGCAAATTAAATCCTGGTATTATTGGCTAATCCGTTCTGAAGAAACTACCATTGCCGGTGCTCAGTCATCAAGCATTGTTAAGGTCTTACCATTCTACAAACAATTGATCAATTTATTCAGATACTCAGGTAGCGATAGTCTTTCCAAGGATAAAGTCGATAAAGTTACTTCAAATACCCAGCAACAATCTGCAGAGACCGCATTTTTGGGTAGATTCTCTAGTCTCTTTATCATTGTGACGGTAATATGTATCCAATATGTCATCAGATTTGTGTTAGCGATCCGCCAAGGAAGAGCACATGTTAGGGCTGAGCAACCCGAACCGGCTCATATCAATGAAGAGTGAACAGGTGAATCTGGATTTTTTTTCAATAACTTTCCTTATGACTCCTTTTCCATAAATCGATATAGTCCCCATTTTTCGATTTGTTCATGTTTTTTTGAATGCATAAAATAACTTCAACACTTATCCAAAAATAATCACGATAGATGGATAAACAGATAGATAAAGTATATATTAAGAACAATACCACGAACCATATTTTCAATTGAATAAGTAAGTTGTATGTAATAATTAGGGTCCATACCCTTCCAGGTTTAGTTAACGTTCATCATTCTCTTTTAAAGCTTTAAAAGAGAATAATGTTACCCTCCTTTTAATTCAAGTGAACAGAACGCAACGCTACCAGTATTCTTCCCTCAATTATTAATAAAGACATAAAATGCAGATAGAAGACAGGTATATAAGCAAATAAGATTTCAATCTTCTCCTATGACAACAAGATTAAACAGCAGTTACTATAAATGACGAGGGTATTGATAGTGTTCAAAAAACACATATGTCTTAGTTGGTTAATTCAAATGATATTATGTTAATTCAATAGTAGCTTTTTGTATACTTTGGTTGGTCATGATGGCTTAAGTTACTGATGGAATGGAGTGAAGTAAGTTAATTTAGTTTGAATTTATAAAGGTATTGAGTTATTACTTTGTAAGAAGATGCTGAATAAAATGGATATGGCCCTTTTAAAGCAACAGAAAGAAGTACAAAGGTTATTGTTTATTTAACTTGTTTGATCATGTGATTTTTGCCGCTGACATTCATCTACTCGTTCAGTACACATTAGGGTTTGTATCACGTGATCATTCCTAATCATTTAAAGAAGTTAAATCACGTTATACGTGACTTAATTTAGATTATTATCAATTCAAAAACTGAACTTTGGGTTAGGTTAACGATTTTTGATTTAATTTCAATTGAAAAAATGGTTAGTTCAGTTAATTAAAACACCAAGATCTGGGGAGTGATCGTTGAGGTTTAAAGAATCAATTGAGTGGGCTAAGCGGTTGATTAGATTTTACTCATCAGTCAGAATTACTTCGTTATTTTATATTATATTAAAGTTCAAAAAATAATACTTTAAGAACAAAAGGCAAATACTGCAGTATAAAAATAGTTCCAAAATTAAAATCAAGAATAATATAATATAAAAATGGTTACCATTGCTAATGCTCATGTTGATTTAATACATGATACCGTTTTGGATTACTACGGTAAACGTTTGGCCACTTGTTCTTCAGACAAAACCATTAAGATTTTTGAAATCGAAGGTGAATCTCATAAATTAGTTGAAACTTTAGTGGGCCATGAAGGTCCTGTTTGGAGAGTTGATTGGGCACATCCAAAATTTGGTACTATCTTAGCTTCATGTTCTTATGATGGTAAAGTTTTGATTTGGAAAGAAGAAAATGGTAAATGGCAGCAAATTGCAGTTCACGCTGTCCACTCTGCATCTGTTAATTCTGTTCAATGGGCTCCACATGAATACGGTGCTTTATTATTAGCTGCTTCTTCTGATGGTAAAGTTTCAATTGTTGAATTTAAAGAGAATGGTACTACCTCTCCAATTTTAATTGATGCTCATGCAATTGGTGTTAACTCAGCCTGTTGGGCCCCTGCTACTGTAGAAGATAACAATGGTAATCCAAAACAATTACGTAGATTTGTTACCGGTGGTGCTGATAATTTAGTGAAGATCTGGAAATATGATTCAGAGACTCAAACTTATACCATTGAAGATACTTTGGAAGGCCATTCAGATTGGGTAAGAGATGTTGCTTGGTCTCCATCTATCTTGATGCGCTCATACATCGCAAGTGTTTCTCAAGATCGTACTTGTATCATCTGGACACAAGAAAATAATAAAGGTCCTTGGAAGAAAACTTTGCTACAACAAGATAAATATCCTGATGTCTTATGGAGAGCTAGTTGGTCTTTGTCAGGTAACATTTTGGCTATCTCCGGTGGTGACAATAAGGTTACCTTATGGAAAGAAAATTTGGCAGGAACTTGGGAATCTGCAGGTGAAGTTCAGTAGATCGTTCGTTCTTAATTTAATTTCGCATCAGAAAGGTTCTTATCTGGCAAATTACTAGTAAAAAGAGTTACCAAAAAATTAAAAAAGATAAAAAAATTCAAAACTACAAACAATATATACGTATATTGCAGAAGCTTTAAATCAATGGACAATAATGAAAAATTTATTTAACCTGATGACAAGTTTTTGTTCCATTAAATGCATTAATCTATCTAGAACTGTCAATTGAAATGTGTTAAAATCTTAAAATTATAAATTATTGTATAATATAATATAATAGATATCTTCAAAGAAAAAACGAAAGAAGATCCATTAAGTTTGTTAGAGTTATGTTTAATTCTTATTAAATATATTATTATTTATTTAAACTATCTACACAATTATATATATGGGAAAGCATGTCCCTTCATGATTTTATTAAAGTTCACCAACGATACCTTCAACTAGTCTTTCAACATCTAGTGATGCTTTTTTACCATTTTCTAGGACTTCATCATGAGTGGCTTTACCATTGTCAATCGGGACAGGATTTGGATCATGAGCACTAGCAGGTAAAGATGATACACATTCATTTGTGATTAGACTTATTGCCAATACTTTCCAACCACAATGTCTAGCGACAATAACCTCAGGAACAGTGCTCATACCGACAGCGTCACCGCCAATGACACGCATCATACGGATTTCAGCCCTAGATTCGAAAGTTGGACCAGAAACAAAGGTATAAGTACCTTCATGTATAGGTCTTTCAATACCCAATTCTTTTTGTTTCTTGAATAAAAGTTTCCTTAAGCCTAAATCATAAGCATCACTTAATGCTAAAAATCTTGGACCATATTCATCAAAATTTTGACCTCTTAATGGATGGTTTCCTGCAAGACCTGGGAAATTTATATGATCATAAATACACATCAAATCACATACTTTAAAGTCTGGATTAACACCACCAGCAGCATTTGTAACAATCAAATTCTTTACTGAGCTTAAATGATGAAGAACCCTTATTGGGAAAGTGGTTTCAAAGAGATTATGACCTTCATAACCATGTAATCTACCACTCATCAGGACAACTGGAGATGAGTTCATCATACCAAAGACCATAGATCCATGATGGCCAGGCACTGTACTTTCTTTGAAACCTGGAATATCAGCATAAGATATAATTAAAGGTTCGATAGTATCCTTTGATATTCTATTTGAAATACCACCTAAACCTGAACCACAGATAATCAAAGTACGTGGTTTGAACTTATCAACACCAAAATGTTCATGTAGTCTATCCTTTAAGTAAGTTGAGGCAAATTGGATAGATTTCCTCTGTTGATCAATATCAAACTCAAATATCATTTAAAAGTGTACGTTGGATTGGAAAGAGATGTGGATAATAGCAATGAACTAAAGACAAAGTAGCTAATGGATGGACCTTCTTGCCAACCGATAAGATATTATAGACTCTCTGTATTGGGACAATATCAACATATTCTTCTTAATATCTGATATTAAAGCTTCTTAAAAGTAGTTAGTTTGCAAGGGAAAGGATGTTTTTTGATTTGAGGAACATTCGATATAAGAAACAGAAGAGATAGATCATCAAGATGTTGAAGATGGTCAGGAACACTGGCCAGAATTGGGTTCTTGAATCCGATAAGGTGGGTAGTGGGGTCAATGTGTGATGGGAATTACAATAGGTATGTTGATGTTATCTATAGGAAACCTGGATCTTTAGGTTTGGGCGCCCACCCTTTAATATCAAGAAGGTACATATTTGCAAATGCGATGAATCAAGCAGAGATTACTTCTCGAAAGCATAAATAGAGTCACTTCCACTCTATAATTGACAACGGGGTCTCTAAGGTGTTGTGTTTTTGATTACTGTCAAGTTGACCAATCTCAGAGAGAGAGGGAGAGAGAGACAGACAGACAGATAATCAGTGCCCTCTTGAATTGACTGACTGACTTATATGCCAACAAATAAAGTTAGAAGCAGGAGAAGAGAAGAAGGAGGGACAGATCCCATTTCAATGAAGAGAAACTGTGAAGATAACTCCAAATTAGGAATCTAATCTGGATCAAATAGATTCCAGTCCCATCCCAATCCCTTCTTATGGCATCTCGATACCCAGATTCTTCCATACAGCTCCTTAAAGAGCTCTCGAAGGAAGGGAACCAGTCCAAGAATGTTTTAAAATCAAGAAAAAAGATATCCCGTAGTGACAGCAATCGATAGGAGCAAGAGACAAGTAAACCTGACAACAATACACAATTATAACTCCAAGCTTTTGCTTCCAAAAAGACCTCTCTTCCCTCTTCCCTCTACTCTCGTGATAAGACTGGATTAAGCTCTCTCTCTGCCTATCAATTGTGAATTGAATCGTAGTCAGGTAAACTTGACAGACCAGACCAAGATAACTATCGATTCCCATTTTATCTTATTACAAAGATAGTAGCGAACATCATCAATTTTTAATAAGAAATTACAATTGAATCTATCCATCCATTGAACTGGAACTGGAACTGGAACTGGTCCACAATTTAAAATATTCCCAATAGCTCAGTGGTACTGACTACAAACTATAAACTTGTTTGACGCATTTTCTGGCTAGATCAACAACAAAGTACAGACACAACACAAGGAAGACCTTCATTTTTCAACTCTTCTTATATCTTCCAAGGAAGAAGGAAGGACATTGAAAATATATCCTAAAAGAGTACCTGAAACTTTAGACAATTCGAATCTCGAACTTCGAGTTTCGAACCAGATAGACAGTTAGTAAAGTTGATGTTAAAACGTTTCGACATCAAGATAGTGGAAGGAAGGCTTATGGCTAGTATATTTGATTAGGTTGATTAGATTCAAGTATTTATAAGTTCGTTTGTTCGTGTGATTTCATATAACAAGGTTCCTTTTGGGTTTGGAGAATAAGGCCAAGAAGATTTGAATAGCTAATTCGAACCAGAAATTGTTTGATTAAAGAGTTTGGGTTGTGAGAGAAGTTTGGGATACAGACTAAAGGGTTAGGTTTTCTGATACAGTTGCGTTTGTTGTTTTAATATTGGATATATTGAAACATTTATTGTTGGTATAAATTTTTTATTTTTCGAGAAATTTATTGAGTTTTTTTTTTTTTTGGCTTTTTTGGACTAGTTCTTAAGTCTTTCTTTATCTTGTATTGATAGGAACAAGAAGTACAAGAGATTGAATTGTTTTGGATACATTTGGGTTGGGTTTATTGGTAGTGAAATAGTTAATATACAAGTTGCCTGTGGAGTAAGACAGTGACTGAGACTTCGAGAGAAAAAAGCTTATATAATTTAGATTTTAATTGTTATTTCGCTAGACGCAGTGGTTGTTTAATAATAGGAGAGACAATGCAAAAGATACAGGCTCAACAACAACCGTTGTTTCAGAAGAAGACTCTTCAAAGACGAAACATGAAACACTTGAGACTTAACGATGCAAGTTTGAAAATGCCATTACCATCGATACCGGATAAATCTACTATTAATATTTCGAATAATGAAAATAATAGTCATGAGGCAAATGAAACTGGGCATGTTGTAGAACTAAAATTACCAAATAGTATTGATAATGATGATGATAATATCGCCAACAATATTAGTATTAGTATTAACAAAGTTGACAACTTTAAGAGTAATGACGGTGATGTGAGGACGACCAATAATAAAGATAATAATAATAATGATAATGAGAATAAAAATCACAATAATAATTTTTCACTGCGAAGAAACTTCAAACGAAATTTAACCTTGGATATATCATCAAATGATAATAACAGAATAAATATAAGCGGTAACAATGTCATAATACAAAAGAATGAAATCATTGATCCAATTTCTTCTAGCAGTTCTACAAATGATAATTCTTCTATAACGACTCCAGAAGAAAAAGTATCGAATTTGAAAAATTCCTTACTACTACATCAAAAGGATATTAATGACAACAAAATCGAACTACAGAATTTAGTTCAACTGGGGAAAATAGGTTCAGGTAACTCAGGTACAGTTATAAAGGCATTGCATGTACCAGATTCAAGAATTATTGCTAAGAAAACGATACCCGTAGAGACAAATAATGAATTAGTAATAAATCAATTGTTAAGAGAATTAACGATTATGAGAAGTGTAAAGGCTCATCCAAATATAGTTGAATTTTATGGTGCATATTATGATCAGTCATCGAATAATGAATTGGTCATTCTATTAGAATATATGAACTGTGGTTCGTTAGATAAAATACTATCAGTACACAAAGCTTTTTGTCAAAGGAATAAAGCATCTCCTGATAAATCATGGTTTAATGAATTGGCGATTTCTAAGATATCGTATGCAGTTCTAACCTCACTTTCTTACCTATACAAGAATTATAAAATTATTCATAGAGACATTAAACCATCTAATGTTCTGATTAACAGTAAAGGACAGGTGAAAATATGTGATTTTGGTGTATCAAAGAAAATGGTTAATTCAATAGCTGACACTTTTGTCGGTACCTCTACATACATGTCACCAGAACGTATTCAAGGTAATGTATACTCCACAAAGGGTGACGTTTGGTCATTGGGTTTGATGATTATAGAATTAGTTACTGGTGAATTCCCATTAGGTGGTATTAACGATACTCCAGATGGTATATTAGATTTACTACAGAGAATTGTTAATGAACCATCTCCAAGGTTGCCATCGAATTTGGATGAAACTAGGTATAAAAGGGAAATCACCGATTTTGTGAATAGATGCTGTGTTAAAAATGAAAGAGAAAGATCATCGATAGAAGAATTGTTATGTCATGATTTTGTTACTAAGTATTCATCAGCAGAAAATGATAAAGAATTTAAACATTGGTGTAAAAAAATGAAGAATTACATAAAATCAGAGAAGCAATTGAAGAAAGAAGAAACCGAGAGGATGAAGTTTGAGAAGAAACAATTAGAACGTTCTGCTGCAGCTGCAGTATCAAAGAGGTGAATAAAAACAACATTTCGAGTAACCAAGTCGAGGCAATAAATTTGGTTCAAAATTTTTTATAAAATACAGGTTAAAGTAGTATATGACATTATTATAATTATCCTTATATGAATGTATGTATGTATCTATTTATGTATGTATGTTTGTATATAGAGACAAATATTGATACAAATTCTAGATTTATGATTTCATCGTTGTTCCTGCTAGATGTTCAGGAGTTTTTTTATTGGAAGAAAAGGGACACTAAACAGAAAAGTTCAAATTCTATTTATCAATCTATCTATCTATGTACAAGGCTTAAAACTTTTTGTATTCCTTCTCTTTATTCCAGAGCCACCCTTCAGTCCCTCTAACAAATCCTAATATGATCAAAGTACCACCTAGTCCTCGTAAAGAACCTTTCCACCATTTTGGATTTCTCTTCTCAAACTCTGCCATCGTCACACCCCTACGACGTTCAACCTCAGTGTACTCAAATGGTTTACCAGAAACCAAATAAGCACCAAACCCAATAGAGAACATAGTGCTCATAATTTGACATGGAATACAATCCTTAGTCTCTTCATTGTCTAAATCCCTTTGAGGTGGTGGATTCACTACAGACAAAATATTGCTTGACATACGAAAATCAAAGTAAATTCAACAGCACACTTTCTTACGATCAATAAATAGATCACAGATAAGTGATGGTTGATCTGATAAAGGTTAGTTTAAAACATTTAATCAACACTTCTTAAACTGTTCATTCACTATTAGTAAGAGTTTAAATAGCTGTAAAAGTGAAAAATTCATTGACAAGTGCTGAAAAAAGCGATACACGAAACGCGTAAAGGATTTTTTGGAATTTTACTTCGAAGGTATCTTCAAACAGATCAAGATATAAAAAGGATGATGATGAGATGAGATGAGGTGAACTTAGATCAACGAGATGAAGTGGTTTGAGTTTAGGATAAAGGTCAGTAGGATATATTTGAAGGGATTGTGTGATTGTGCTGTTTTTGTTATAGTATGGTTGAGTTAACTGAGTTTCAAAAGAGACGTCAAGAGAATATTAAACGTAATAATGATCTTTTGAAGAAATTGCATTTAGGAGGTGCAGCTTCGAGGATAAAAAGAGAGGCAGGAGTTGATGATACTCATCGTACAGTGGTGAAGAAGAAGAAGTCTCCTAGTGTTTCGAGAGGGAGGAGTGCTTCTCCTAAGGTTGCACCTGTGGCTACTAGGAGATCGATGCGTCTGAGAGGTGAGAAAGTTGACAATGTGGGGATACCAAATGTAAGTGACACTCAATTGATGAAGATGAGTTTGGATGGGACTTCTGGTAGTTCTGTTAATGATAAGGAACTGGTGGATGAGATAAAGGACACTCCGGTTATTGGTGATGTGAAATTGAGCGATTTGATTAAAGATGAGAAAGAAGAGAATTTAATAGAGAAGTTTAAATCTTTTGCCAATAAAAATTTCTCTTCTGGTGATTTCTTTGAAGAGATTAGAAAACGCCAAATGGAAAATAAAGCTCCAGAATTACAAAAGTTACAAGATGATTTTGATCTTCAACTTTATGACGTTTTCCAACCAAATGAAATAAAATTAGTTTATGAACGTATTACAGCGACATATTTCCATCCTTCTTTGGATAAAAAATTGATTGTTGCAGGTGACACATCTGGTAATATAGGTCTATGGAATGTCAGAGATGAACCATTATCTGAAAATGGAGAAGATCAAATGGTTGAACCAGATATTACAAAAGTGAAATTTTTCACTAAAAATGTAGGGAAAATTGATTGTTTCACTTCAGATACTTCA
The DNA here is from genome assembly GCF_000150035.1 of Vanderwaltozyma polyspora DSM 70294. Classification (NCBI taxonomy): domain Eukaryota; kingdom Fungi; phylum Ascomycota; class Saccharomycetes; order Saccharomycetales; family Saccharomycetaceae; genus Vanderwaltozyma; species Vanderwaltozyma polyspora. The sequence continues at coordinate 98,136 of NW_001834661.1, forward strand.
AAATTATTAACAGCATCCTATGACGGATCTTTAAGATCAATAGATCTGAATAGTTTACAAAGTAATGATATTTTGACTCTCAGAAACGAATACGATGATCCATTGGGGATCAGTGATTTCCAATTCAGTTATGAAAATCCAAACGTTCTTTTAATGACGACACTATCAGGTGAATTTGTAAATATTGATTTAAGAGAAAAAATTGGCGAACAGATTAGCTCAAATCTAAGAAGATTATCTGACAAAAAAATAGGTTCATTCTCTATTAATCCAAATAGACCTTATGAAATTGCGACAGGTTCCTTAGATAGAACTTTAAAGATATGGGATATTAGGAAATTAGTTAAAAAACCTGAATGGTCACAATATGAGGATTATGATAGTTGTGAAATAGTATCTGTATATGATTCCAGATTAAGTGTTTCTGCTGTATCTTATTCACCAACAGATAACACATTGGTTTGTAACGGTTATGATGATACTATTAGATTGTTTGATGTTGGATCAGACAATTTACCTGATGATCTTCAACCGAAATTGACATTAAAACATAACTGTCAGAGTGGTAGATGGACTAGTATTCTTAAGGCCAGGTTTAAACAAGATCAAGATGTTTTTGCCATTGCAAATATGAAACGAGCAATTGATATTTACGATAGCCAAGGTCAACAATTAGCCCATTTACCTACTGCCACAGTCCCTGCAGTTATAAGTTGGCATCCATTAAGAAATTGGATTGCTGGTGGTAATTCTAGCGGTAAAATATTCTTATTTACAGATGAAACAGTTAAAAAGGAAGAAGAAGAATAAACTGTTTCGAAATAGTATACAATTTAATGCCAATATATATTTATATTTAGATATATTATGTAACGATAGAACTAAAAAATTCATTAAGATTAAAATCACTTGAAGGTATTTACGATTATTTATTTATCACTTTATAGATTGATTTGACTTGACTTGATTTGATTTGATTTATCCAAATCAAATCAAATGTTGAATAATGACAATAATGATGAACTATACATGTAATGAAACTATATACTGATATTATTACATAGAAACGCTACCCCTCTGTCTTCTTGCACTCAAAGGATCAACCTGTTTATTATCAGTTTGCTTTCTTGCTAGAACACTCAAGATATCTGTTAAAGAGATTACACCAATCAATTTACCAGTTCTATATTCTTTTTCAAATAAGTTGGTTGGTGAAACGTTTGGAGTTTGAGATGGGGAATGATCAACCGCTGTCATCATAGGAGAATGGCTAGAGGCAGGGTTTGAAGTGTTACCAGTGTTGATGTCAGATGGTTCAGGAGGTTGAACAATCCATAACCTGTGAGATTTGGTTGCAACCAATTTTGCCAAGGTTCTTGCCAATGAGCTTGTTGGGTAAACATGGAAAATTGGGAAAGAATCTTTACCCATTTCTAAACCACGAGTATTCAAAATGACAGAAATGAAGTGTCGACAAGTGTTATGCAACAATGGATATTGCGAAGTTCTCGTGACATATTTGACATCTGTGACTGAAATATTACCAATTAAATTATTTTGATGATCAACAACTGCGATAGAGGATATTCTTTCTTCATGGATTTTATAAAGGGCATTTATTAAAGGTTCTTCACCTTGGATTGAGATTACTCTTGATTGTTTGGAGGTAGGTTTTGAGTGAGTATTTAGAACGCCAATCTGTAATTCTTGCAGTGAGGAATTAAACAATGGTTCCAAACTTGGAAATGATCTTGCATTATCCCATAAATATTTAATTAAACGTCTTTGAGATAGGATACCCTTTATTTTTGTCATTTCAGTGTTTGTAATTGCAACACGGTGTACTCCTGAACCTAAAATACCTAGTACAGTGGATAAATTTTCTGTTTCTGGAAGTTTATAGAATGGATTCTTTGGAGTCAATTTAATGATTTCACCTACTGGCACAGGTTTCCCATTCTGACAGTCTTGTGTAATTTCCCTGTTATTAACGGTAATTTTATTTAACACTAGCAGTAAATAAGAGTTTAAATCATTGTAATCAAATGTGAAGCAATTCATATCACCAGGATATGATTCAACAGGCAAAGATGTTAAATGATATTTCATTAATGTATTGAAAGCTTCTTCAATTGAGATTGACCCTTGGACAGTAATTAATTTGTTTTGTTCAATTAATTGAGTTAATTGGATATGTTGCCATTTTTGAGAATGGGTAGATGAAATACATTGGGAAGTAGTTTGTGTTAATTGATTTGAGTTACCAGAACCGACTGTTGATGCAGTTGTAGAGGCGGTCAATTCATTATTTATAATTACATCACCGACATCTGTATGGTTGTGGGCTGAGTTGATTGATAAGATTGAAATAGAATCATTTGAAGAATAGGAATCGACCCTTCTTAAACCACTTTCACCAGAATCAGACATTGATTCATTTAAATTAGAATTTTGACGTGATTTATTAAAATGATGTTGATGTGGTAATTGTGGTGGTGTTGATAATAATTCGACGATAGAGTTATGTCTCTGGCTAGAATTTGAGCTACTACAACCGCTGTTGTTATTGTTATTAGTATTATTATTTGAACCTGAAGTTGACATACTGTTTTTATTTGATATGTTTGTTGACATGTTTTTTTTCTTCTTGATTAAGTTCAAATCAGAAAAAGTTTTATATTAACTTATAATGTTAACCACACAAATTATCTATCTATATTTTCTTTGTTTGGTGAATAAGGGATAAACTTCAACAATCTGTTTAAAAAAAGTTATTCTTTTGGATACAAACAAATCTTCTAAAATGAAGCCTTGCTGGTTTGGGGACTATAGATATATAAAATGGGAGTAACCTATTCACTTGACAACAATCGAAATAATGTTCCTTTTTCTTAAAAATTTTTCTAATTGATTTAGTCACAGTTTTAACAAATAATGGGGTAAAGAATAAATATCAAATTTTTGAATGTTGATTTTTTTTTGTTCCATTAATTTGTACCATCATCTTTTTCGTTATCGATATTATTATTATTATTATTATTATTATTATTACTATTACTACTACTATTCCTCACCATATGCTTTCCCGCAGCTTGCTCGCAAACGTTTTTCGCTCAGGATCACATTAATCAATTTTCTAATCCCATAAAATCAAATCATAGCAAGTTAGCGTAGCCAAGGGCTATATTTTCGTACACTCGCCAGCTGGCTGGGAAAGTCGAGTCGAAGAGGGAAAAAAAATTTTCCCTTGGCCATTCACGCACCATCTCGTAGAAAGCAAAACTGAATCAATCAGGAAAGTAAGCAAAAAATTAGACCAATTTTGAATTAAAATTTCAATAAAGTATGATAAAAAAAAAAAAGGCGGGAGTGGATTGGGGATGTTACTTAGTCTTGACGGACAGCCGTAACACATAGAAACAAAGCTATGTGTTTAAATTGTCTTCCTCTGAGCTGAGCTCAAAAAAGCACATCAAATAACGAACTGAAGTGAGTGTGTGCAGTGCATTCGTTAAACCAGACGGACACAGACAAACAAACAAACAAATTAGAACGATTGAAATGGTGGCAGCCAACAGAAAACAGAGGGCAGTATTTAAAAAAAACATCAACTCAGCATGTACGTACGTGTATGAACCACATAATATCAACCAGTCTCAAAGGAAAGGTCTATAAAAATAAATTGCGGGACAAACGTAAATGTTACAACCCACTTTAACTTAGCTTAAACCAGTGGGTAAAGAGAGTAATGTATCGTTATTACCTCTAGAGCTTTACCCACCAGAACCGCAAAATTGTTGTATAGGCGTTAATGGCTACCACCAGGAGAGGACAGGCTCTTGTAAAAAAATGTGTTTATAACGATTCTTGCGAGTCTTATTGAGATATTCAAAACTGCCACAATCTGTGAATAGGTTTCATAGAAGTAGTACCTCTTATTGTTGAGGTTACGGTGTCACCAGCAAATGCGTAGATTCTGATATGATCGCTATTCTTTCATTAATATGTTTATAAGTAAAACAAACTATAAAAAAAAAAGATAAAAAATTGAGACAATTTTTATCACAATACCCTATCGTCAAGTTGAGTAAATTTAATCACGTCGGTTCTTGTAAAGTAGAGTAAAGTAACCAACCATATGTTTCAGTCAAATAATCACCAATAAAAACAATAACCGCCGATCCTACTTTTCACTGTCTGTAAATAAAGAATCAAGCTGTCAAAAACAAGAAAAATATCCAAACAACAGCACTTCAACCATCTGTTTGCCTTGAATACATAAGCATCATAGCCTCTAGATGAAACATACATCCATTCTTGTTTAAAATAAATTTTGTTCTTATCCAGTAAGTCATAGAAAGGAAAGGAAAGGAAAGAAGATTTCCAGTCCTTTAAAATCCTTCCGCTTTTTATACTTTCCGTCAGATCATGTCAGTAATGAATAATAACAATTAGAACTATTAAATGGTATATACTACTAACTAATGATGGTTTATATTTAATACTTTACAGTTTGATGGATGTGATTATGATGATGGTGAAGTGTAAAGTTCTATCATTTCTTTATTTGAAGGGAACTCCAATGATTTATTGTTTTTATACATGGTGTCATACAGGTCTACGACACGATTTATATTGATTTGGTGACAATGTTGGGTTCCGAATATGTCTGTCATGTTTTTGATCCATTCCATTCTATACTTTAGATCTTGTTGAGTGTTTGATTTGTTTCTTATTGCAGTTCTGAGTTGTCCTAATTTTTTGACACTTGATTCGATGTCTATGTCTTTCAACAGTTTTTCAATCTCATTTTTGATTAATGCTGTGAATCTTGGAGATGATCCGTTTGATGAAATTAATAATTGTAATGTTGAATTTGATTCTATTGATGAGCCTAGGTTCAAATTTGCACCAAAGTAGAAGTCACATAACGGTGGGTTGTCTGCAACATTTACCATTTGTTGAGATCCAAATAATTCTTTTGATTTGTGGTATATAAATTCACTTAATTCTGGGTTTGGAATGCATGTCATGATAAATGCAATACCACTGTCTTGGTCAATCTTATACATTGATAAATGAGATTCTTTAAATTCACTCTTTATAACTTTAAACGCATGTTTCCCTTTAAATAAATCCCATTCTGGATCAATAATCTCTTCTTCAACATCATAATCGATATCTAGATCCCGAATATAGGGACAAAACTTATCGACAATACCAGCATTGATCTCAGGAGCAATTAATGTAACTTTACATCCTGTCGGTACTAACTTAAACAATCTAGTTAAGGCAACTTCACCTGCACCAATTAGCAATACATTTTTATCCTCTAATCTATGAGCCAGTTGTAAAGACAAAACCATTCTTTGGAAGAATCTTTCAACAACACTCGATATTAGCAACTACTCCATTCAATGGACCCTCTGACCACCTTTAACCATCACTTAAAGCATCTTTAGCAACAGTTTTGTTCTTGTTATATAAATGATCTGGATTTTTTTAGTCATAGTTAATTTAAAGGCTCGGAGCCAATACTTAAAGGCAGCGAGAGATCAGGCCCAGACAGCGATACAACAAGGTGATGACGATGATAATGACAGTAAATGAATTGATGGAAAAGCAGATTGAAAAGAATATATATTTAAGAATTAGAACAGATGATAAGCTATAGCTTTAGGTAACTAAATAATGTAAATTAAAATTAAAAGAGGGGAAACTTAGAAAACTAAAATGTGCCAAGGAACCTTGGTATGATAGAATAAAAAAATAGAGTAAGTCAGAATAGAATAGAAACAGACTATGATATGATTATTTGGAGGAGATGTAAATACCACTTGTCGGTGAATATATGGAGAATGTACTGTTTGGATCATGTATTCTTAAAATAACAGGGATTAATTAGAAACATTTGTTGAGATTAAAATTAAGAGTTTTGAATATTAACACATTAGTAAAAAAAATAATGGTGATGAGGATGAGGATGATTATAATTATAAAAGGAAAATTGATTGGTGAAGTGTTTTGTTTGATATTAGATTAAAGGAATGGAAAAACGAAACATAATAGATTTGGAATAATTAGAATGAAAACAAAAGCTGGGGAAAGTAAAGATACCTTAGTTAAAGCAACAACAATACTTGCTCCAACTATAGGTAAATGCCAAAGTAGTTAAATTAAAAGTCAATTTGAAACTTGGAATAATGGGTAGAAACAACTGGTGGAGAAGAGGCAGATGGTGGTAAAAGGTTGATAGGAAAACGTATACTTTTTTGTAGGAATCTCTCATTCATTGCTAGTAAAATAATAATAATAATATTATTATTATTATACTGTAATGGTCAATATATTATCATGAACTGTAATTCATGTTCATGCTTGGATCGTACATATATGATACTTGGTTTAAAGCAGATGGATTGTTTTGGTAATGCAATGACTGTTGCAACAATTGTTGTTGTAGCAATGGAGGTTGTTTCTGTGTTTGTTGAGCAAATCCATTAGAATTCCTCCAATACTCTTGTTGAATTTGTTGATTCTGCTGTAAATTGTGTCGATAATTATTGGAAGGAAAACTTCCATCTTGAGGATATTGCTGGTTTGATAACACATACTGTTGTTGTGGAACAGATTTAGCCATAGGATACTGAAAGTGTGGTTTTGATTTGACATGATAATTCACATTGTTCTGATTGTTTAGTTGATCTATGTTTCCGTTGACATTGTGATTATTACTAGCATTTCCGGATGTCATCGAAGAGGCTTTACCCCATGATAATCTAATTGGATTTCCGGCAACGATAAAGCCTTGTAACCCTTGGATTGCAGCTTCTGCATCTATTCTGTTCTCAAATTTTACAAATCCACAATTTTTACCAGGAGGAAGTTTTACATTCACAATATTACCAAAAGGCTTGAATAATGACCTAACTTGACTCTCATTGATTTTGGGTGACAGGCCACCAATGAAAACAGTAGATACCAATTCGTTTTGACTATTGCTTTTGGATAATTGTGGAGGTTGTCCATGATTAGTATTAGCAGTATAATTATTCTGATAATTTAATATGGAAGATGAATTTTTTCTTGAACGATTGTTACCATTGTTATGACTATTGTTATGGTAACTGTTGCCGTGATGAGACAATTGGGTAGCAGTATTCTGTTGATTTGAAATAATATTGTTATTATTCCTTGGAGTAGCATAGGCAACTCTTAAAGGTCTACCTTGGCACCAGACACCATTCATTTCACTTAGGGCTCTTTTCCTTTCATCCTGGTCACCAAACCTTATAAATCCAAAACACCTTGATGCGCCAGTAATTGGATCAGTCATGACTCTGACAGTTTTAACAGATCTATATTGTTGTTGGAACAGAGATAATAGATCAGCTTCGGTAGCTGTAGGGGATAGATCACCTACAAATAAAGAGAATTCTGGAGTAACAGGTATTGAACTTTGTAAAGTTGCACCAGAAGCCCAATTCAATCTAAAATTTCTCTTACCAGTAGGATTTGTATATAGATTGTTTGAATCAGACAAGATATTTGGGATTGGGTTTGAGTTCAAAGATAAAGCATACTGAGCATCTTCTTGATTTTGGAATTCTACAAAACAATAACCAGCATGATGCAATTGCACAGTTGAAGGGTCAATAAATGAGACGCCATTAATATTAATCTTGTGAAGGTTTTGGTTACCACCGTTGGTATCGTCATCTAAATTAGAGGTAATAGAAGCATCTTCTGTTTGATCAGTTGACAAATTATTTGTAATAGAATTAGATTTATTTTCTGCTGATGATGAGGATACTGTTGTTGGTGATGCTGAAGAACCAGCTGAAGATAGTCTTGTTGAAGAATTGGTTGGTGATAATGAATTTGAGGAATTAGAAAATGAATCATTTATTGTTGAAGAACAAGGTATTAATAGATTTTTCTTTGCTCTAATTAATTTAACAGTAACTAATCTATCTAAAGACTTCCAGATTTGTTGTATGGTTGACTCATCAAACGATGGGTCCAAGTCGCCCATCCAAAGGGTTCTTGGAGGTTCACTTGAAGTTTCTATAGTTGAAGAAGGTGGTAATGGTATTGTACTGTTTCCATCAGACATTATGATTATGATTATTCACTAAAAACTTATTTCTTGGAATTGCACTTGTTATCGTTCTTGTTCGTAATATTATTGAAGTGGATGGTAGATGTGAGAGGGATGGGAAGAAGGATATTATGTAGTATGAAACATACAAATGTTTTAAATTGTTGAATATAAATATATAAATAAATAATAAATCAACGATCCAAAATCAAAAATCAAAGGAAAGAAAGTAAACCAAATATTAATTTAATTAATCAGTACCAGCTAACAGTTCTTAAACTTAATTTTGCCTAACCTGTCTTTAGATTAGAGATTTCACCAAAGCAGAATTAACTAAATTTACAATTAGTCTAGTAAATAGTTGATGGTAGATGATACTATTGTTGTTTATATACCAAATTTATTTAAGGTAATTAATCAAAAGTACCCAAAATCCCAATGATACACACAATATTATCATTTCATTGTTTAAATTAAAACAAAACATATATAAATTTTAAGTTGAAGGTATTAAAAGTACCATGTTATTTTAATGAATAAGAGAATATAAAGAACCCTTTAGGTTGAATGTGATAGAGGGAATGAGGTTAATTAAAGAGAGACATAGAAAACAACTATTATTGTTAGATGGAAGTGGTTTCAATTAGAATGTTAAACAAAGGGCTGACAAAAATGTAATTGCAATGTACGTTATGGTGATATTATCGTATTTCATGGTATCGATACTTATTAGTAGTGAGTGCTATTATCGAATTGGATGTAATAGTTAAAATGCTGAAATCAATATAGTCAAGACCTCCCCCCACCCCCTCGACAATGGAAACTAAGAAACTCTTATGAGGGATGGGGGTGATTGGGTTAGCTCAAGTTGGTGGTTGTTAGTGTAGTGGCCAGTGGTGTTTTAATCGAACATTAAAAAGACTAAGAATAACGCTAAGCAAGCATATAACGGTATATCTATCTCTACATCTCGTCAAGTCAGTATTATTTGTAACTTCAACCTTTAATTAAACAAGGGGATTCGATTTTAACAAGCTGTGGTAGGTGGTGTTAGTTTTATATTGTATTGTACTCCATCACCAAATCTAGCTATTCTGTCCTATTATGTGATACTGGCTGCAGGGTAGGAAATATAGATGCAACATAACCAGTAAGAGAGGATGAAAATGAGTCCAGACAACAACAGACACTTCCATTTTCGAGTGTGTTTGTCTCTTTGTTTAACCCTACTATTAGGCCAACCACATTGGAAGTCTAGTGAACCTCATTAAAATAACCAACCTGGTTTCCTCAAAGGAGGAATTCAAGAGAGTGATACGGGGTGGTGCTGATGGTGGTGCTGATGACGATGACGATGCCAATGATGATGACAATGACAATAACGATGGTGTCAAGGCCTCTTTAGTTGAGCTCACTTGAGGGGGTGGATGGACTGTATATTGGTGGTGGAGTTGTAAAAGAAAACGACATCTACCATAATATCTGTCTCGCCTTTAACACAATGACTTCCAAGTTACTGTTGCCAGTTGACATATCGAACACTGTGAGTTGATATTCCACCAAACTCGCTGCTGTCAAGCTATCCATCCTTTTTCTATCTGACCAATCCAATGAATGGATGCAACAGTAGCAGCAACAAGAACAAGAATAACAACTGAGACTTTGTGAGTAGTGTTCACCACCAGGTAAGTATTTGAATGAAACCGAGGCAAACCTCTGCAGACATCAACAACCAACTGCTGTAAACGTCGTTTTGGCTAATAATGGTTGGATGGTTGGTTGGTTTAATTGCAACAATGGGCTAGCCCCCAATGCCATCCCATATAAGGGGGTGGAATAGTGGTGTCATGTTCGATGGATATATGGTTTGTTGGTTGTGTGTTTGTGTGTGTGTTTTTTTAATAAGATTAAACAGGCAATCGATCTATCAAGGTTAAATTGACATCATGAAGTTTATTGTTTGTTACGTCGTTGTGAATTGTTGTGAAAGGCTGACCTAACCTACACACATTTCCCAATTACAAAATCACAGCCATAGTGATGAACTCCAGTAAAATTAAAGATTAAAATTAAATTACAATATATATATATATATATATATATATATATGTATGTATGTATGTATATATATATTTACTTTAGGTATATGAGAGCAAATACATATATGGGTTATATGGTTTATTAAATGTTCTATTTTAATACTGTATTATTTTGCTTGATTATTGTATGGTGTTTGTTATCCCTCCCCTCCTTCCCCATCAATTACCGTAATGATGGATGGTTAATTTGGTGTTTGGGGATGTGAATGTATCTTGGACTAAATCTGAATTTATGGTTCACCAATTAGAGACATAATCATCTTGTATAGGTAGACGAAGAACATCAATAAGTAGAATGCCAGTTTCAAGAAACTTTCTCTCTTGTGTTTGCTCAAAGTTCTGAAAATTTCAGTGGCATCAAGCAATTGGTTTTTCTCATAGAATTTTTTGATGTTATAGGCAAACAATGGTAAATTTAACAAAAATGTGAAGAAGTTACCACTTAGTAGTAACAACATTGTTAGCAAAGTGTGGATAGCAGCTTCAGGAGTAACTAGTTTATTTACTCTTGAACATAACTCGATTGGATTGATATAATCTGCTTCCAGATCAGCATACAATATGGTGAAATGGACTTGTCCAAATAGATTAATACAGTTGATCACAACTGCACTGATGAACACAAAAACGTCTCCCATTATGAATTTTTGCTTTGTTTTGTTTAATGTAGTAAATTCAATTCTATCCTAATCTACTGTATATGTATACAATGTATATATATGTATTCCAGTTTCTGTCCCTAGATGTTAAGAAAGATCAACTGCAAAGAAAGAATAGCGCTATGGAAGCTTCTGGTCTTGTCTATTTAATCTTCAAAACTTATCCGAAATATCAATGATATATATAAATAATATATATATATACAATTGTGTTTAGTGCGTGTGTGTGTATAGTATGTAAGTATTCCACACCAGCAGATAGATAAAAATAGAGAGACTAGTGGAATTGATTTAAGATAAGAACAAAGTAGCAAATCACCTGCAACAACTACAATTACAACTACAATTACAACTACAACTACAACTACAACCTACCCTTTCGTAACCCACTTTCGAAATCCTTAAAACAACTCCTCTAAAACTGTATTCTGTATTTTGTTTCCCAACTTCCCATCTAATCCTTCTTCTTCTTCCTCTCCCAAAAGACAAAAGACAAAAAATTCGAATTCGAAATTTCCAAATTTTTCGAAATTTTTTCGAATTCGAAATTTTTTTTGTCTTTTCGAATTTTTTCCCTTTTGGGACAGTGGTGGTTGTTCGTGTGTGGTGATGGCCTATTGTACTCTTGGTCAACCTTATTCATTCATCTACTAACTTATACCACTATTGCTTATTCAATTTGTATATATATCTATATGTATATATGTATATGTTTGTATAAGCTTACGAGAGTCTGGGGAATGGCTTCTTCACTAATATGTTGATTCAATTACCTCCCATTCAAATCCATTGACGTCGACTTTGGTTCCCTTCGATAAGTTCTCGAAGGCGCTTGGAAACTTATCAACGTTCGAACCTTGACTAAATAATGTCTTGTAACTGTTTGTAGAGGTCTCAACACTTCTGATCATATTGATTCCATCAGTCGAAGACTCACCCTTCTTTGTCATTAACCCTTGTGCCCATTTGCCAACAACTATCATTAAACCTTCATATTTAGAATCATCAATCTTAAGAACAACGCTTCTGTCTTTCGAATTGTCCATTCCAATTGGTGCCACTACATCTTCAACTCGGTTGCTGTCCAATGGTTGCCATAACTCCATGAAGTTCACTCCTTCTTTGTCAGGTCCAAATGGATACACAGTACCGGTTTCTTCAAGACATTCAGATTCCCATCTCTTCCAAGTGGTATGAACTTCACCTTGATGAATGTTTGGTACTTTTAAGTATCTGTTGATATCAATCCAAAAGTTGAAGTCTTGTGTAACTGTGTATTCATCGATCTTGGTAACTCTGATGTCTGTGTTCAACCCTGCAAACGCCCATTCCACTGGGAATTCCCTTTCTTTGTCGTCCTTTGGTCTGATCAATGGTCTCAATGAAATATAATGGCCATCGTTCGATACTGAGGTGTATGTGTATGTTCTTTCACTGGCTTGATCACCGACTTGGAAAATTAATCTTTTCAAAAATGCTGGCATTGTCTTGTTCTTGTACTGTGTGTGTGTGTGTGTGTGTTTGTTTTTAGATTCAAGTAAAGGGGGGATATAATATTCTATAATTTCTATATATCTAATTGTATTGCCAAAGTACTGCTTCTTATATGCTTGGAGCGAGATTCTAATTAGTAATCATTTGAAAGGCACAAGTGTTGGTTTCAAGAAACTCAAATTAATTTGTTTAGTGATTGTAGTTTTGATTTGTAATCAAGTTTGGTTGAACAAGCAATCAATCAATGGTTTCTCTCTACCAACAAGACCTCGTTCGGATTGTTAATAACCGATCTCTCTAGCGTAATCATAAGGTACGTTTCAAATTTGAACTAGAAATTCTCACACATATTTAAGTTCAATGGCGTCAGTAAACAAAGTAATGAATTGGATAAAACGATGATACGTTTATATTAAAATAAAATCTATGTAAAAAATTTATCAAATTTATGTATATTATTATTATTGTTGTTGTTGTTGTTGTCGTCGTCGTCTTTAAAACTTAGCGTTTATTTGAAATTGATGTAATTATAACATCTTTTATCAACGCTGACCGTTGGACAATGTAAGGACGTATCCTTTTAGAATTGAAGTTTATGGGTAATTAAAATATGAATTAGCAAAACGATAAGTTGCCCAGATATGTCATTATTCTGTTTAAATGTAATGGATCGGAAATGATGACGTAGTGAAAAAAAGAAATTTTAAATGTATGCGTTAATGAAGTAAAAAAATGAGGTAAAATAAAATAAAACCAGACAATGCATTATTGGTAAAATTTGTGATGAAGAGTATCAATTACTCAGATATGATTTGTGATATATTAATTGAAACCACATTGGTTTGGATATTGTCTATCAGTCAATGGCTGTGGTAATAAACCATTAGATGCTAATTTCTGAGCATCCCACTCAATACTATTTTCTGTCTTGAAACACCAGAAAACCCAACCTTGTCTTAATTCAAATGCATCAAGTTGAGCTTCAATGTATTTTCTAGTATTTGCCTTTCTTTCATCTGACCAGCTGTCAATATCTTCATTGTTGCTACATGAACCAATGTAGTATGAGCCACCGGCAGCTGTATTATAACTACCGTCATAACGAGCACCGACACCAACACCGTTTAACCATTTAGTACAATCGGTCAATGCAGCACAGAATTCACCTGCAACAGTCCAATGAGATTCACTAATGGTACCAGACCCCCAGTTACATGCAATATTGATCTTTTGATCCATAGTAGTGGATAATTCACCCGGTGAAAAAACTTGATAATGGTGATGGTCAACGACAACACCCCATTCTTTGTTAGTCAAAGTTAAGAAATCATCCCAGAAGTGATATGGCTCGAATGCATCATGGATAACCAAAACTTGATTAGTTTTCAAATCGTTTCTTGCGTAGTCAAATGCAGGTAAATAATAATCATCTCTTAACTTATTAACATCAATAGCAGGACCCAAAGGTTCGTTGATTAATTCGATACCAATAACAGTGTCTAAGTATTCATCGCAAGAGTACTTTTTCAAAATATAATCGATGACTTTGGTTGTGACATTTAAGTTTTCATCCTGTAAAAATTCAATTTGTCCTCTTAAACCAGAGTTATCAAAACCATTTTGAGAACCTGGAGCACCATGTAGATCAACCCAGACTTTTAAACCATTGTTGGAAGCCCAACCAATAGCTTTGTCCAAGTAGCTTTCTTGTAGCCCTGTTACGTATGGATCAGAAGATAAAGTTTCGAAAGCCCAATAACCGATTGGAATTCTAACCATATTGAAACCTAATTTTTTAACATTAGCAAAATCGTCTTCAGTGTAAAAGCTGTCCCAATGTTCAACCAAACGATTTTGAGCTTCGTCATAACCTAACCACTTACAGAAATGGTATTCATCAACAGGAATTCCGTCGTCGTTATAATCATTTGTGCGGAAGGCTTCGAAAATACTTGGAGTAATGTAAGGTTCTAACACTAACCAACCACCGATGTTAACACCACGGATTGGCTCGCCCATGTTACCATAATCAAAATAACGTTTTTTATTTTGTTCATGAACAAACTGTACTGAATCATCACCTAATTTTGGTATTGGTGATGATAGGACCGCATCAAACAATGCAGTTAGCAGAAAAATTAGAGGAAGTAATTGAATCATTATTTTTTGTGCCTATATCCAAATCTAGTTCCCTAACAATTAATTAATGTATAATTAATATTTAAATGATAGTCGGGATCAGTTGACAGCAGGATGTTGCTTTATTCGGAACAGAAAGTTTAACAATATTTAATAAGTAATGAAAATGGAATAACTTATCAAGAGATCGTGACAGATACCATACCATTATATATGGCAACATTTTATTATCGAAAATTTTATTAAACTGGTGTCAGATCAAAAAATAAATGAGAACCAATTCCAGTTGGCATGTACCAGCATTCTTAATTTAGCATACATTCGGTTCGAAGACATTCAGTAAAAGAATTTGTAGCGCAAACTGATAAAACAAAGGAAGATACACACACGAAACATTCAAGATGACATGGGTGTGGATATATGCAGGTAACAATATGATCTTTAACTTTAATGCCAGTTTCCTCATCTCAACACAGACGCCAAACTCCAAAACTTTATTTCAAAGAGATAAAAAGAAACACACGTACAAGAAAGGATATGACCTATATTCATTCACCAAAAGATCGAAAGAAAAAAAAAACCTTTTCTTATTCCCCTTTTGAGTAAAAAAGGACCCTCCTTAAATGGAAAGGGATGGAGGTAGTATCATGAAGGTTATGCTTAGCTTGTCAATAGTCCTCAAGTATACTTCAAATTCGACCCAACAACTACAGGTATTTTTTTTTTTTCTAAAAATAGTTATCTATTCCCAACGTTTTCTAAGTAAAATTAAGCAAACGTCTTACAAATTTTAAAACTGATTATGAAACGAAATAAGTTGTAGCAACCATTGTGAGAAAAATTGTCCACGATCTTCTTTTTTTCTTTATGACGATGTGAATTCAATGCGAAACTACTGGTAAAACTCTTTTTGAGGATACTATTAAAAGAAATCCAGTGCTCTTCCTTCCCTCTTTCCCTGCAACTCTTTTCAACTGAATAAAAATGAAAAAGACCTAGTTGGTAATAATGCAAGCATCTCTCTATCTTTCCTTGTATCATTATGCGTTCGTTATTCGAATGGATTAAGTTGTTAAAAATAATAGCAAATTCATTTAAAATTCCACTTTGCTGCTATTTTCCTCTTGAGTACGTAATATCATCGCCAATGGCTTGCTTACTTGCTTGCTTGTTGCTTCTATTTTGAGGAATATTGGAAAGGTTGGGTTGAGTTGAGTTCTTAATCTCGCTGTGTTTCCAGGATCTTTCATTGAATTTCAGTAATTGGTATATTGTAACTCTGTGCTTGTATTTCTCCTTAATGAGGGTGAAACGAATTTCGATGAGTGAGTGGGTTATAGGTTCTAATTTTGGAACTATTAGATCTTGAGTTTATCATCTTTTAACGCAATTTCTTATTAATGGTTGGATCTTTGGTCGATTCAGCTGTAACGTTAGCTCTAGTATGCGTGATGAGTATCGATGATGGGTTCATGCCTGTGAAGTTTTGGACAGAAAAGCGTTTGCATGGTTTTTTTACTGGATCAGGAATTTTTTTGAGATTGGGTAAAGCTTAATGTGATGGTGGTTGATGATAAATTGCTAGAAATGACGAAATCGTTTGGGTTTTGATCCAACCTTCTCTACTTCGTTCACTTAGGAAGAATCATCGAAGCCATACAAAAGGATATGTGTGATGGTGATGATGCATAGTTTGAACTTGATTCAATGACTAAATAACACATGTTACATTTGGAGTGTCAGATCAGATTAGACTAGATTAGACTAGATTATATTAGATCAGACTAGATTAAGTTAGATCAGACCAAACCATTTGGATGGAATATTTCCAAAACACTAATTTCAACTTGAAGCGTTCTTTAGTTGGTCCCTTTACTATAGGATAAAATGATTTTCATGATGTTGTATTACGTCTTTTTAATCACATACATGAATTGAAGTTTCGTGGACTTTAATCATTAATGTCGATGATTTATTTTAACCATTTTGGTACAGAGCACACCTTCTCACAAGTATTAAACCCCTTTGGGTTTTGAAATATTGGATTTTGGCGTAGTTTGTTATGATTTCGTGATCTCTGCTAAGGGATATTAACATGAACGGTATTAAACACATTTTGTTTCAAGGAATTGTGCAATGATTTCAAATCATTCTCAAACACATAGTATCATAGTATTTAGTCATCGTACATGGAGGTATGACGAATCGATTTAGATAATCAATAGCTTGAGTAAGTATAATATGATATAGAGTACTTGATGGATCCTGAGTTTTTCCATGAAACAAAATGATTGATTTCAATTAGACAACTTGGATAACTAAAAGTAACTTAGTAATAATTGACGTGTCAGAAACTCAATATATATTTCCTATCAGTTTGATAAATAATAAGACTGTATTAATTCGATTGGGAATAAATGCCAGCAATAATGAGGATTTTATCTAAATTTCTCATTGTAGGTTAAGGGAAGCCATACTAACGTGCAATATGGTTAGGGATCTTGAAATTACATATCTTATTAAAAAATATAAAATAATCGATATCGTACTATGATATTGTTCAATAACATGACAGATAGTGAGCTAATTGGTTTGAATATTCAAAATTCCTTGGATATATCTATTTGAATCAAGACTGCCGCAGATTCGTAGGAAACTGAAGAAACTAAACAAAAGGTGGCTTGGAAAAGATGAATTATCAATAATAGATGATAAGTATTTAAAGGAATTCAATTTCCATACTTGATTTATTATTCATGAATTTAGCAATTATAAATAGTTTTCAAGGGTGAAACTTCCTTTTATAATAGTCTCATCACCAATTGGTGACATTACCATCATCTGATGTGAATCCAACTTAATGATATAACATATCCATAATATAGCAGGAACATCAAAACTATAATTTAACCAATCGAATGCATTGTTTCCCCAGAGTTCAATATTTGTCTATACCAATGTCTCTTCAATCATGTCTCTTTAGTCACCAAATAGTTTAATCATCATTTAGTTCAGTTCCTTAACAACAAATTGCTAAAATGTAATTGGGTAATGTATATAAATTTATAAATACGGTGCATTATTACTTATACATAATCGTTTTCTTATTTACACATCATGTCCTCTCTTGAAGATAACTACCTTCTTTTAATTGTGACACTTGATAATTTCTACAAGTTGATTCATAAGTCTATGATTTTCATTTTTGGATCATTACTACTTCAAGGCCTAGAGTAATATACCAATTGGATATTTGGAATAGCTATTTATCGATAAACATAGTTAATCCCGTATATACCTTCAACATTTTGATAATCTTACCAATTGTGCAACTTTACAGATGTTTTTTTTATTTATCAAATTTATGATTTGTACTTCTTTTATTACTCGAAACGAATTTTAAAAATCTAAATATTAAATCTAAATAAATAATCATTGGTATTATATTGGAAGTAATTTTAAAGAACTAAATACAATGTTGTTCATTCATATTATTCCTGTTTTATTTGACTTAACACCAGAATATTATTAGCTTTCTTCTAATACCAAACTGAGACTTGATTATTATTTTTGGGCTTAAAGGTCTCAAAATACTAATTGGTTTATTTTACAATAATTCCTTATTTAAAATCATAAAGAGAAACAACGTCGAAGGAGATAAATAATTAATGTTTAATCCTATTAATATATTTATATTAATTGTAATTGTAAATTTAGCAAGATATTGCCGCTATCCATAATCATCCTCGTTTTAATTTAGTCAACCATAATTATTTAATATGTCATCGGCTTTTTGCATTTGAGAACATCATACCGGAATCTTGATCTCATTATATATAATTCTCCCTAACAATATCTCATAGATTAAAATACAAAATCAAGAAATCAAACAACATTAAAGTCTTGAGATCTTTAATTGTTCATAAAAATAGGAAGTATATAATCTCCTTTACCTTTTGTCATATACCTAGTCATGCCTCATATTAAAGATAGATAAATTTAAAATAAATAAGTAACATTATTTAAATTCCAAAATTACCACTTCTAATGTCGTTATACAACTGTTTCCTACCCTGGGTTTTATTGATATTATTGCTGTGTAATTTGTTGTGACCATTAGCATTACTTGGAATATTGTAAGCATCGAAATTGTTAGCACTTTGAGGATTATTGTGCATTTGTTGGAACTGGTTTTGTCTCACTGGGCCACTTGGATGGTTGAAATTTCCTTGCTGAGATGGGTGCATTTGAGGTGACACTCCTTTATTAGGAAAACCAGGGCTTCCATTCAATTGCATCTGTGGACCTGGCATAGCTCCAGCCATGTTCATACTGTGACGGTTATTAGGAGGTTTCATTTGTACATTGTGAGATTGTGGGTAATTTCCTTGCTGATAGCTGCCTTTCTGATAACCTCCATTTTGATAATTTCCCTGTTGAGGAACATTATATTTTGGCCCAGGTTGTTGATAACCTTTTGGAGGCCCATGGTGATTTGGTACTGCCTGTTGAAAACCTTGTTGCTGATATCCTTGCTTTTGAAAATTTTGCTGTGTGTAATCTGCCTGAGGCATCATATTTGGATTATACGATTGTTGATTACCCATGTTAGGTTGCCTTGGAGGATTGTTTATAGGTTGCGGACTTCTAGAAGGTTGAGTTGGAATTTGTGAATTTACACCAGGTACAAAATTATTTGGTTGAGGCCCCACGTTTGGAGTTCTACCTTGATTTTGATAGTTCTGATTCGGAATAGCTTGACGTGTATCTTGTGTCTGTCTAGGACTTTCACCTACCGTATTACCAGTATAACCATTCATTTGTGGCACAGGCACAGATGGAGGATTTTGTACTGGTCCTTTATTTACCCTAGGTTGGCCAACTTGATTAAATCCTTGCTGTTGAACGTGATCAATCCTTCCCTTTCCCTCATCATATTTGTTATTTTCGATATCTCCTCTTTCATTCAGATAAGTTTTGGAAGAATTAGATTCACCGTTATTATATGGTTGGTTGGCTACTCTAGGATCACTAGGAAATTTTCTGGTATCATTTGGGACTTGAGGTACATGATTATTCAATTGCCCATTTCTCACTGGAGAGGTCTCTCTATGGTTATTACTGTTGACGTCCATTTGATTTTGGTTCCTATTATTTTGAAGGTTTGGTATCTCTTGATAGTTCACTTGTCTTTCATTTACATACGGATCTTGGTATCTACCAGCCCTAACAGGAGACTTTTGACGAGGCATTCTTTCTGGTGAATGGTTTCTGTAATCATCACTAGTGAATGAGTTAGGTTGAGATTGTCCGTCAATATATCCACGACCTGAATATTGATTAGATGAGTTATCAGAATATATCGAATAGCCACTAGTGTTCTGTTGTGCAGATCCACGAATAGCACCCTCTACAGGAGATCTTTCTCTTTCATTTCTTATAGGTGATCTTGAAACCGGAGATTCAGATGATTCTCCAGATGTTACGTATTGTGGGTTGTTCACTGATAAAGAAGAATTTGTCTGCCCAGTGATATTATATGTATCTACAGGTTGCGGAGAGGGCCTTGAACTTAGACTTGTACTTGAATTCTTACTCCTCAAACTTTCTAGCTTCTTAGGTTCCGATGGCTTATATTGATCAAATTTCATTATAGAACCATAAGATTCATCTCCTGAGGGTTCACCATTAGAGATCGAAATAGGGATACTGTCTTCAATATTTGTCTTCTCAATTTCAATCATTTGTTCAACCATAACACTCAACTCATCCATAGTATTTGGACGAGCAGTATTAACAACCCTAGAATCTTGTCCTGTAGTTTGATAACTTTCTTGAACCTGATAACCATTTCTTTCAGGTGATCTTGATTTCCTTGGAGAGTTTCTATTACTATTTGGCTTGGCATTTGAGTTCAATTTCTGGTCCACAACTAATCTCGAAATTTCATCATAATCATTAATTTCTGGTAAATCGATTTTAAACCCGTCTTCATCTCTTTCAATATTAGGCAACTGATATTTTTCTGGGTTTAGCATGCTGTATTGGCTAATAACTCTATCACTTCTCTTTTCGTTCTTTAGTGGGGGATTATAACTATCGCCAATATTGTTGTTATAAGTTTGACCAACATTAATTTGGGATTTATTCTGCATATTATCATTGTTATCAGGTAGTGAGTTTGCAACATATGGGTTAACATTATTGTTATGCTTATTCTTTGTCTTATTACTGTCTTTCTCCTTCTTCTTTATAGGTTCATGTATCTCCAAAGAAGAGTTAGAACCAGACCCTGCTTCTTTACTTGAACTGGTATTATTACTGCTTTCTTTCCTTAGTTTACTCAGTGGGTTCCATTTTGAAATTTTCTGTTCTAATACATGCAAATTATTTTTATGATTATTATTATTATTGTTGTTTAATGCTTCTTTTTTAATTACAGTATGATACATACTATTATTGGAATTACTCGAGATGCCCGAAGACGACGATGCATCCCGCTGTTGTTGAATTAAGTTTGTATCATTTGAATTTGTTTCTGGTTCTATAATTTGAACTGGAGTTATATTAGGAATTGAAGCTTCTTCTTCAAATCTGCCTCTGGTTGATTCAGAATTAGGTACTAAATTAATATCACATTCTTGGAACACCACCCATTTTTTCAAACCGTCGAATTCAAATTCAATTATTAATGATCTACCAAATAGTCTTTTTTTCTCAGAAGTTTGTTCGTTTGATAAAGAAGATAGCCAAGTCCATATAAAATAATCATCAATATCTACCCTACTAACTTCAATGTTTTCTTTCAAAGATTTTGAAGAATCTGGACTGCAAGATCTTTTTCCCCAACCTGCTTGGAAAGTTGAATGTTTGGTTTGAATTAGCTTCATAATTCTTCTTGATTCTTGTGACATTTTTCTACTTATTCCTTCTATATTATGTTTTTTATTGAACAAAGATTTCAACAAAGCGTAATCTTCCCTTGCTTCAAAAGAATTGTGATCATTAAAATCCAAAAGATTATTACATCTTTCTAATAATTCCCAAGGTTTTCTGGAAAATTGATTTGTGAATAATGTAACTAATGGAATAGTTAATATTGTTTCGGAAGTGTATGCAGTTGATTTCAATACTGGAGGATATTCATTATTTATCAGTAAGCTTTTCAAATTACGCGGCAGTTTATTATATGTATCAGTTTCATTTGCATCATCCGGTAAGAAACTTTTCAAAAAGGCTAATAATAAATGAAACATTGCATCTGACGCTGGAATCCATTGTTGGAAACCATCTTGGATGGAATTATCGTTAAATTCTGGTAGATTTATGTTTTCATCACTAAGATTTCTTGGAAATTCTTTATTATTGAATGCCCAAATTGCTGACATTTTTGAAATCTTTCTTGCACTTAATTTATTAATTTTTGAATTTGATGCTATTGTGACTATTAAATCCAAGAAATCATATACAATTGAAGCATGATTTGAGGATGATAAACATTTTGGCATAATTTCCAAGAAAGCCTTTTGAGGATAGTTTGCATATTTTTCCCTTGCTTTAAATTCTAAATAAGATTTCCAGCCAATAATTTCACCATTGGGTAATCTACACCAAATATATTTCAGGACTTGAAATAAAGTGAAAGAATCTGCATGCGAAATAGTTTTTTTAATAGATTTCGTATCAGTGATAATTTTTTCATTACCTAATGGGAATAATTTATTTAATAATTTTAATAATTTTTCATTTGTTTGTTCTGGTCTAAATGGCAAAAAAAGGTATTCAACGTTTACACCATTTGTCTTTAATTCATCAGTAATGATATGAACTATAATTTTAACTTTTTCTCTTGAAAATTCATGATAAAATTCGAAATCGTCATCGGTGTTTGCACTATTCTTACTATTATTATTTATTTGCTTTGACATCTTTTAACACATCTTAATTTTTATTATATGTAACACAGGTTTCAACTTATTAGATCAATCTTAATTAATTTACTTGATGTCAGTAGCAGTTGTACTATATCTTATATTATTTAGTGATTGCCACGTTAAAGAGCTCTTCTTTTTCCCCTTTATTGTAATGTTTACAAATGGATCAATGATAATTGATGAGATCAAAAATTTAAGCAAAGATTCTTTTATTTTTCTTTTACTCTATAGAGAGTGAAAAAAAAACATAATCAATTTTGGATCAATAAATTTGAGACTCTCCGTTTAGATGTGCTTAAGAAGTGAAGAGACAAAAAGGCAAAAAAAAGAAAAAAAGCATAGAAGCTCAAAAACGTGACCTAACAAAAAATTGTAAATCCAGTCACATGATCTAAATCCAGGGTAACATTTCACCAGAACAAACTTGGTGTATAATTAGTAACCGCTTTAACTTCTGATAACGTCAGAACCTTTTTGTTGTTGTTGCTGTCAACTACAATCCCCCCATTCGTCGCATAGAGATAGTAGTGTTATCTCTGAAGATATTAGCCGCCAAGGAAATATACTAAATCATCCCTTTTTTTCTCAATTCTCAATTCTTATTTTTCATTTTTAATCTGTACGTAATCCAATCATCCCCCATCTAAGAAGATATGGTTATCAGTATAGTTAGTCTTCAGATCGTAATATAATTATTGAAAAGCTACAGTAGAACATTGATTCTTCTTGTAACACATATAACGTATATTCAAACATACAAAACAAAATCCCAGAACAATATATATATTCCTTCTTTTCTAAGATTTATCTCCCCTTAGAGTTGCAAACATACATAAACCTTAATGAAGAGAAGGAGGGTTGAGAGATAAAGAGGGAGAAGAGACAAAGAAAGAAACTAAACCCCCTCCCCCTTTATATGTATATATATATATTGAATACTTGCAGTTAAAAGTGACGAATATTTTTGAGATTCAATTCAGACAATGGACCCTTTCTTTTCTTCTCTCCAACCTGACTCGTTTCCTTCCCTCAAATTTTCTAGGGGCGGTTAGATACGATTGAGATACGATTGAGATAAAGAAATGTGACCACAACAAGGATAGAACAGTAGCAACAGCAACAGCAACAATGATGTTCTTCTTTGTGTCATTTAAGAGCCAAGAAATGTAGATTGTAGCAAGTTGTTCCACCATTAAAAGGATTCTACTGTTTTAACTAAGGATGAATCTTCTAGTAAACACGTGATACTAGCCGCCCAAATCTACCGTGGGAAAGGGGGAACAACACATTCTCCTAGTAGTATATTGACCCGCCCCCCTTTTTTTCTCTCTGAAATACGTTTTGAGTGCTAACCCTTACACTTACCCTACCTTTTCATGTATCGAGTAGGACTTAAGTATGGACTGTTACTGATCAAGATACCCATTCTCAGACAATTAGATGATTATGTCATATCCGAGTAGAACAGAACAGAACAGATTGAAGTATTAATTAATAGTTTGGATGAAATTAAATATTATAATTAAAAATTAAAATTAGATATTAGATATTAAATAGATGATATAATGAAAAAATGACTGAATATGATTAACTTGCATTGCAAACAATTTTAAAGTTTGATTTGATTTGATTGGACTTGACTTGACTTGTCGTGGGAGAGACCACCCTTGCAAACATTAACGTTAAAATATAGAAATGAGTATGAAATTTTGAATGAACGGGATGGTGTATATATTAATAAATCATTAATATTGGTAGATGAATGTATACCTGCCAAATGTTAAATATTATGATGATGCCTTAGGAAAATAATAATTGAGAGGGAAAAAAACCAGTGTTAGAAACTATTCAATTATCATTGGTCTTTTCTTCTTGGTATGCTGTTGTTGATAGTTTCTCTTCATCATATAATGGCTCTTCTTCTCTATAATTCAATATTAGTATGACGATCAACATGATTACAAATAATAGAAGGAAGAAAACAATGAACCAAATGATGAACACTGCAATTAGGTTATCCAATGGCTCCTCTATGTTTGAGAGTGACAAATTTGAAGAATCTTGCAATAGCATATACTCATTATCTGCGATAACTGTGTTTGAGGATGCTGTGTTTCTTGCGGCATTACTCAAATGCTTAATTGTGTTCGATATGGTCTTGAAAATGGTGGAAATGACAGTTGAATCTTGAGATTGAGTTTGATGGTATTCGTTACAAAGCATTGCTGGTAAATTATTATTATTATTAGTATTGGTATTATTAATTAGTATTAGAATTATTAATTATAAGTTATAAGTTATGACAAAACAAAATGCTGGTTAAAATTAAAAAAAATAAATTTAATTTTCTAGAATCGACAATAGGAAGGGTACCAGACACTTGTAGTTGCTTGATCGATGATGCGCTGTTCTATCTAGAGAAGATGAAGACAAGAAAACCAGCAATATTTATAATTTTAATTTGAGATGGCTTGCCAAACGAACGAGAAAGGCATAATGACCAGTTAATTAATATATCTCTGTTACTTATATATAAATGGATATTACAATTTAAGGAAGACCCAAACCAAAATTAATTCAATTAATTAATTAAATTAAAAAAAAAAATTAAATAAAAAAAAAGAAGTATAATTAAAACTAAGTTGAAGTTGAAGTTCAGGTAGTGTATGATTAAAATCGACCTTATTGTTGGCATAAGGCCCGAAGAGAGATGAAAGGGCCAACCAATATAGGACAGAAAAGGGAAAGTAATAACAGTTTTAAGTGAGCAGTACGTAGGACAGATCTTGAAAGGATAGTAAATTTAAATTACACGAGAGAAGAGACTTGGGGAGAGATAGAGAGAAAGCAAGAGTAGGGATACGGGATGAGAAAAATAAAATATATATGTGTTTAACTAATAGCCAATAATAAAATTAAGTTCGAAAAGGGAAAAAGGAGAGTGAAATAAAGGAAAACTTTTAGTTTCGGTTAGTGGGAAGACGTAGTAGATGTAGTGAGAGTGTTCTTTTAGGAATACGTTAACTAGCTAGATAACATGTAGAAAAATAGCGTAGAGAGTAAAGGGTAATCGGGATAGGGAGAGAGAGAGGGAGAGGGAGAAGTTAGACTTGAGATAACTGTCAGTACGACGAATCGAATTAATATATGAAGTATTATTAATAATGCTATCAATTTTGATAGTTTTGAATTTTATTGTAACGTAATGAGAGCGGAAAGATAGATAGATAGATAGATAGATAGCCAGATAGATTGATTGCCAGAGAGATGGGGGAAGGAAAGAGGAAGAAAAATCATAAAATGAAAATGAAAATGAAAAATGGAAAATGGAAAATTCGAAACAAAAACAAGGAGCGTTTAAGAAAAGAGACAGAGAGGTGCACTTGCAAAATTTAAAATGAAAATTTTGAAAAATGTGTAGAAAAAATATATTGAAAAAGAAAAAAAATAACATGTCAGATGCAGAGAAACCCTTGGAGGACTGTATTTCCAAGAAATTTTAATTTCATCTAAAATCAATTAAATTCAGTTAAAATTGGGATTGAACAGACAATGTAGCGTAGTTAGTTTATTTTTAATTTACTTCTTGTCCATCACAATTTTTCTTTTTTTCTTATTTTTCTCTCGCATTTTACCTTGTTTTAAAAATACCAAGAATATAATTAATTCACTTTTGTTTCTGGTCTCCCTGCCGGCGTGCTCGAGAGCTGCGCGGGTAATGTTTGGTGGCAACAGAAAGTTCGGCGAGAGAAAAGAAGCGAGAGCTGACGACGAAAACCTCGGTCTGGACTCTAAACGCGCGCGGCAGTGTGCAATTGGCTACCCTTGACCGAGGAAGAGAACTAGAACTAGAACGGAGGAAGGGAGGAAACAACGGTGGGTGGAGACATGCAGACTAATGACTGCACGGGTATTAGCTATTTTTTTTGTATTTCATTGGCATTGATTGAACACAATACATTTTAATTTTTTTGCTTGAAAAAACGAGACAGAATATATATTGTTTACCTGTTTAGGAAAAGTATAGCTCTGGATTTGGGAGACAAAGGGGTTATTAATCCGTACACCGTACATTTAGTCCGCAAAATAGCATCTCATGTGACAGAGAAGATCAGGGAGAAGATGGGAGATGCGTACGTAAGGTAGTGCATGTCTCCGGTCCGCTGGCAGGTATGTGGCCAACCATCTGAGCTGAGCGTATTTATTTTGTTTTATTTTATTTTGTAGGATCGATATGATATGATATCCTTTTTTTTCACTCAGATAGACATGTTTGGTTCAAAAAAAATAGCGCAGACCATGCAGAGACGGTTGGGCATAGAAAGAGTACAGAATTATTTCGGTTTTGGTAGAATCAAGACACATTGAGAGATAAAAGTAGACAATGTAAATGTATTTAGAAGATATCTGGAAGTAGGGGGCAGCGGCGGAGAGGGGAAGAGAAGGGGCAGCGGAGGAAAAGAGACGGGGTTCCTCTCTTGGTTCAGAGGTTGTCGTTCTCCGAAGACTTTACCCGATTTGGAAAAGATATGGCAGCGTATACGATCTCTGGAGAGGTGCTTATCTTGGATGACAGACATGTTCACCCCCCGTTTAAATTAATTATCATACGTACACAAGCACACTCTCTTGGTGTTAAAAAAATTACCTACTGATAGCTCAACCTTGAACAGTCAGGTGACCCGGTCACACCATCTTTACTCTACTTTACTTCACCAGCCAATATCACGTGACCAGCTGTGAAAATAAAACGAACACTTGACTGGTGATACAAAATACCAAGATCGTACAAAAGTATATAGGTTTTTAGGTGGTAGGAAAATGAGAAATAAATAAATCAAAAATATGTGTGAGCACGTGAGTGTGTATTTGCAAGGTAAGTTGATTTTTATAATTTACCGAATGAATGAATAAATCCATTTACGAGCCTTTGTTTAATTTTTAATATTTATATTTTTCTTGTCGTAACCGCAGATAAGCAAATGAATATAATTACTCCCTTGTTCCATATTCGAATCCGCCATTGAAACCGAATTCCATCGTCCAAATAGCAATTTGAACAAGAGAGAATTCACATTTTTAAACATTTGGCCAACACAATTACTACTGACACCTATCCACTATGCAAGCAAGTATGACAACGCTAGATTTTAGTCCCACAGACACATGTAGTTAAATAGAGATAAATATTATTAGCATTAACGAATGTGTGTGATATGATGAATTAGGGATACACCCCTAATTCATCATGGCACCTATTTGTAAATTGCGCCCAAAGGTCGAGAGGAGGATCGAGGGTAACCACCTACTATAACAACGATGTGATATTTATCAAGACCTAACATTGTTAACAATGAAATAATGTGATGTGATGTGATGTGATGTGATGCGATCAGAATAGAATACAATAGAAACATAAAGAAGGAAAAGAAGTCTTTTAGGCCAGCCTTTCCAGTTACAATTGGAAATATTACAATTTTCTTATTGACGTGTGTGTGCGTGGTATTTCTTTTTCATCTTTTTTTTATTTTATTTTATTTTATTTTAGTTGTTTGTGTGTCTTTTGTGGAATCGTAACTTATTACTCCATTTGCATATGGCCTGGTCTCTGTTCTTGTCTTGTCTTTCCAGTTAATTGTTCGATTGAATCGGCGGTATATAGTAAAAAATGATATATTTTGAGTTTTTTGCGCATGTATGTCAACCTTTGTGTATGCGTGTGTGTGTGCTTCTCTTTTGCCTGCCCCCCTTACTGAACCATACGTTTATTACACATATGCCGTTTATGACCTTTTTCCCCCGTGTCAAGGAGAGAGACTCGAACTTGAACTTGAACTTGAACTCGATTCCATTCCGTTCACTCAGAGAGTCCCAGAGCGAGCAGTGAATTTTACTGCCACACGAACAAACAAACAAACAAACAAACAAAGACCCATCCCCTAGGGTTATAGTTCGCCCTGATATAGGGTATACGCGTGACCCCTATTATGTGGGTGTGGTTAGCCGGACGAAGACGGCGAGTAGAGGTGGTTCGATCGCTGGGAACAAGCCCTCGAAATGTGTGCTCGTTCTTTCTCTCATCCTGAGAGAAAGACGCAGACACCAATCCAAGTACCTCTGGAAATTTGGGTTTCGAAACAAGCACGGCACGGCAAGGCAAGACACGACAAAGAGACAGAGACAGAGACAGAGACAGAGATAGGTGCAAAGAAGTACCGGAGGAGGAAGCGGGGATACCAAGAAAGCTGGCACCGGCAATGTGCCTGCCCTTAAAACGAAAAACAACAACAACAACGAGAAGAGAACAATCAGCACGGGGAGACAAGACAGAGGCAAACCAAAAAGTGGTGTTCTATCATAATAACAGCCACTGCCTCTGCTTGTTTTGCATTTCTTTCCTTCCCCCCCTTACTAATGCATGCGCTTGTAGTAATTCGCAGCATTATTAATAGCAGTGGTGGTATTGTCTCGATGCGGTAATTCTGGTTTCGAGAAAACGCACCGTACCCTCTTGCACATATGCACGGAAAGTCAAGACCAACACCAGAGAACAAGAGAGAGAAGTTTGTAGCCCTAGATCTCTCGATCTGTAGCCCTCTTCTGAAATCGTCGCCCAGTCAGTTCACTTCAGTTTCACTCCACTTCACTCCACTTCACTCCCAACAAGAGCAAATTGTCTGTTTCAAACTACCTGCGTATCCCCTCCGAATCGACTCCCCTTGTTCCCTCGCCTCAGGGAAAAATTAAGGCAAAGTGACTAACGGTTTACCTACTACAGGCCATTTTCAACTAGTGTAAAAGAAAACTTGTCCACACAACTGCAACTGAAAATGCTCTTACTTTGGCTTACTGGCCATTAGTTGTTATATTATAAATCAAAAATCAAGTCCACACACAGTGTACAAACACAACACAACATTACATTACTAACGGAGGCAGAATCAAGCCAACTACCACCATTTCGTTTCGTTTCGTTTTATTTTATTTCCCTTCGGTTCCATCCCATCTCCTATCTCCCTAATGCAATAAACTACCACCATATACACTCTTCTCTTCTCTAATCAAATGACACGTTAAACACCTCTCTCTCTCTCTCTCCCTCCCTCCAGACACAAGCTCACAGCTTTAAGGGTGGCAGTCCATCCTGCAATTACTAAAATTGTATAACTCGCTGCCTCCCATCCATATACACTGGGCTTTATGTTCCCGGTGTCGTCATACACTCCCTCCCAATCTCACTATATTACGTGCCATGCATGCAATGCCATAATGGCCCATTTCCCAATCTCCCATTTCCCATTTTTAGTTCCCTTTTTCCTTCTCTCTCTTACCGTCTTTTCCTTTTCCTCTTCCTCTTCCTCTTCCACAAACAACCCCTTCCTTCTCCCTATATCCCAAATCCAACCAAACCCACCAGCATTATAATACAACCACTTGGTATTAACTGAATATTCCCTTCAGAGGTATCTCTCTGCCTCCTTTGATTTGATTTGATTTGGTTTGGTTTGGTTTGGCCTGGTCTTGTTTTCGGTTTCGATTTGGGATTTGGGATTTCGAATTTCGAATTTCGAAATTTTTCACGGCCAACTATCTGCGTTTGCTTTGTTCTGCTCTACTCTACTCTGCGTCTGCGCTTTTCCTCGATTTCATGTAGTCGCAGTCCAAACTTTCAATCAAACTCAACTTCAATCAGACTTAGCTTCAACTATACAATTTCAACTCAACTCAATTCTTCACTTGGATTCTAATACCAAGGAATAGGGAAAAGGGAATTTTTTAATAACCACCGTTTTTTTTTCTCTCTCTCTCTGTTCATTTTTACAAATCAAATCAGAATTTTTTTTGATTTCGTTTTAGAACCCAAAAAAAAATTATATATATATATAAGGATGGTTCAATTGACTTATTGTTTATCCCAATTGCTAGATCTTTTTTTTCCCTTGTTTAATTATTCTTATATTCTACCCTTAAATTTTTTTTCTCTCATTTCTCTCTCTCTCATAGAAATAGAAAACCAGTAATAAACTCTTATATTACAAACCAACCCCCCCTCTACAAACACTTTATACACATACACGCAATGTCTGCCAACCAAAAGAAACAAAAGGTCGCTAACGCTTTGGAAGAATTGAAGACCCACACCGTCGTTGTCGCCGACACTGGTGATTTCGAATCCATTGCTAAGTTCACCCCACAAGACTCTACCACCAACCCATCTTTGATCTTGGCTGCTACCAAGCAACCAGAGTACGCCAAGTTGATGGATGTTGCTGTTGCCTATGGTAAGGAACACGGTAAGACCGTCGAAGAACAAGTCGAAATCTCTGTCGACAGATTGTTGGTTGAATTCGGTAAAGAAATTTTGAAGATCGTCCCAGGTAGAGTCTCTACTGAAGTCGATGCCAGATTATCTTTCGACACCGATGCCACTGTCAAGAAGGCTTTGCAAATTATTGGTTTGTACAAGAGTTTAGGTATTCCAAAGGAAAGAATCTTAATTAAAATCGCTTCTACCTGGGAAGGTATCCATGCTGCTAAGATCTTGGAAGCTGAACACGGTATCCACTGTAACTTAACCTTATTGTTCTCTTTCACCCAAGCTGTTGCTTGTGCTGAAGCCGGTGTCACTTTGATCTCTCCTTTCGTTGGTAGAATCATGGACTGGTACAAGGCCAAGACCGGTAAGACTTACTCCGGTGAAGAAGACCCAGGTGTCCAATCTGTCAGAGCTATCTACAACTACTACAAGAAGTACGGTTACAACACCATTGTCATGGGTGCTTCTTTCAGAAACTCTGCTGAATTAAAGGCTTTGGCTGGTGTCGATTACTTGACCATCTCTCCAAACTTATTGGATGAATTGATGAACTCTACCGAACCAGTCCCAAGAATCTTGGACCCAGAATCCGCCAAGAAGGAAGCTGGTGAAAAGGTCACCTTCATTAACGATGAATCCTCTTTCAGATTCGAAATGAATGAAGATGCTATGGCTACTGAAAAGTTGGCTGAAGGTATCAGAAAGTTCTCTGCTGATATCGTCACCTTGTTCAGTATGATCGAAGAAAAAGTTAGGGCTTAAGCACGGTATTAAACCTTAATGATAATTTTAAATGATTTATATAATTCCTCAAACAAGACCTTAGTTTAATGATTCAAGGTTTTCATAAAATACTATAAGTTATATATAATATATATTAATGCAATACTTAAATTTTTGAAGTGCCTTTTTTTGTTCTTTATTTTATCCTAAACTGTCCCTTATTCAGGGCTTGTAATTGGTTAAAAACCGAATTTGATGAGGATAACCAACCAAATAAACTTAGTGTTCACTTACAATGAATAATTGAGATGAATCCACAATCTTGTGCCAGGATTCTTTAAGTTCTATTAACCTATCTTCTAGAGATGTAATTTATTGTAAATTATTGGTGTTTTGCTGAAGAAGAACTTCTTTTTCTCTCAAACTATTATATCCCTAAGCGTATAATAAAGCTGATCAATTAAATTTTTAATAAACATAAACTTAAACTGAAACTGATTGATTATCTCTACAGATGGTAAATATCCCTATTATAAGAACTAGTTAATTAACATACAAAGTTAATTTAGCTTGTACCTTTAACTTACTCTAATATTAAACATAATCTAATCTTTTCATCTCCCAAAACCTATTTATGTGTCGTCTTTAACTCTCCGTCACTAGTACATCGTATCTTGTCATCACTTAATCATATTTTGCCGAAATCAATTCTCCCCTTTTCTATCACATGCTTGTTTATAATTTATTGTTACATGGATTAATATTACAAACCTTTATAAATATATAAGTCCTTAGTTTATAAACTAAATTAACTATTCTCTATTTTTACCAACTCCGAAGCCTACACCAATACAAACAAAAATAATTATGGTTTCAAGTATCCTAAACCGAGGCATGCTTTCCTTAACCAATCCATATCATAATCCAAAAAATCCCTTTAATAAGCTATCCATGATGAGAATCATAACCATCTCATCATCTATATCTGAAGTCCACCCTTGACAAAACAAATATAATTAAAAATTGGTCATTGTACACATAAAAAATAAGGAATCCTTCTAACAAAAATCTCTAACCTTACCTGGAATCAAGAGATTCCGATTAAATCAAACCTGATGAACTATTAAGAGGGTTCTATCTTTAAATACCTTTATGCCAAAGACTTTGTGTTCCACAGTTTACCCTCCACGGAAAGAATGTCGGATCCAAATTTGGTCTCTTGTGAAACTCTCGCCAACAAATTGGAGAAAAGCCGCGGGTCCACCACAGTTTTGGACAAAGGGCGAGTGGTCAAATATGGCAAGGGTTAAGGTGGNGAANGACACCCACAAGAGAGCCGCACAACCACCCACAAAAGAAA
>NW_001834662.1:0-41283 GCF_000150035.1 Vanderwaltozyma polyspora DSM 70294
AGGACCACAGGTTTTTCCTTTGGATCGGAGCAGTATAATTACAGTTTTTTATAAATAGGAGCAATCTTAACCCAGATTTTATGATCCAGGTAAAAATGACCATGACGACGTAGACCCTAAAGAAGCGATTATATGATAAGCAATCTTTAAAAAAGCAACAAATTGGAAGAAAATCTGCCTCCCAATTGGGGAGGAAAAATTTCATTCCCAGTAAGGTTTTCAAAAACCGAAAGGGATTATAGTTCGCCAAAAGTACAAAGGAAGCAGAAAGAAGAGTCAGACTTTGGAAACCTTATGAAGTTCAAAGTTGGATGGAAACAGTTTGTTCATCATTCTTGAATCTTTAAATGTTCCAATTGTTCAGCAGTTTTCTCAGTGATATCTGACATAGTTTTAGTTTTTAAAGTGATTTTTTTAGTTTTAGTTTTTAAATTTTTTTTTGAGTTTTTTTTTTTAGTAAATTTTTATTTCTTATGTGAAAAGCCAAAGGATATTCTCACTATCTCTTTCGATACAGTAGTTCCTTTCTTTAATCTTATCACTTAAACTTAGACGTCTCCCAGGGTTCAGTTAAAACTCTACCAGCTATTCGTAATATATACAAACTCAACAACAACTACTCTTATATCGAAATATACATAGCATCAAAACTAAAATAATTAAAATAAAATTTTTTTTAATTTTAGTTTTTCTTCCTTTCTGAATTTTTAAAAAAGCCCCAAGGTGAAGGTGAAGGTGAAGTCAAGATAAGTACAAGAAACAGTTTAATTAAAGATCAGAAAAGTAATGTGAAAGACACAGTTATGTTTGAGTGTGAGTATGATTTGAGTGAGGATTGCTGTTGTTGTTGGGTGGTTGTTGTTGAGCGATTGGATTGGATATGATTACGTTGAAACAAACTTATCATTCTAAATCAATCAGTCAATCAGTCAATCAGTCATTTAGAAAAGATACGACCATTCTCATCCATCTAGCATTCTCTCTGGTTACCCCATGTAGTTAAGACCAGCCCAAAGTAGACCCTCCTCCATCTTCCGGTCCCAAACCCTTGCAACAACAATAATCATCATCATTGATTCTAAGACAAGCCAAACTAAACTAAACTAAACTAAACTGACCCAATGCAATACAATATGATTGATTGATTGCTGTGATTGATTGGTAATTTACAATAGTTGTCATCCCATCTCGTCTCGTCTCATCCATAGAGACCAGATGGCTGATGGTGCTGTGCTGTGTTTCTGCAAATTTGATCAACTTTGATCCAAACGGAAAGACGAAAATGTTGGCAAATGGTCGGGTAATGACATGTGATAGTCACGTGGTTTGCAATCCATAATTATGCCTATGTAGGGTATGGATCCAAACACTGAAAAATACGGAATTTCCCTTTTGGGCAGCTAAATGCAAGACGCTTCACCTGGGCGTATAACAAAGAGATGAGCTTACAATACAAGAAGTTAAACTATACAATCCAGTTAATTGAGCAGCAGACAACCAGCAACAAGATCCAATCACTGACCAAGATAGAACTAACGAAATGGTTGAAAATACAACTTTTTATGAAACTCTTAGTGAAGATGAAACTTCTAGTGAAGATGAAATCATTGAAGTCTCATCAACCAACCCAAGAAAGAGACAAAGAGTAGGTACTTCTGAAAATCAAACTGTTGTTAATAATAATTTTACAATAGTGTATGTGACCAACAACAATATCGATAACAGAATTGTTGACAATTCCGTGATTTCTAGGAAAACTATAAATATTCCAGAATTTACATTTACACATAACCAACACAATGATCTAGATACTTTAAGAATGATTAGAGATATTGATAAGTATGTAAACAATAATCCATTAATTTTTGCTGAGAAAAATGGTGATGGGGAGGCCAATTTCGACCAGATATGCGATGGTAATTCGATTCACAATAAAGATATACAATATAAGGATGAACACTACCTGAGTGAACAAGATGATGAATACTGTGAAAGAAATACTAAAAATGAGAATCCGTTCATTGATGATTCGCAAAATGCTTCGGGTTACTTCTGTGAAAGGCATCTTCCACTTAAAAGACTATTCCAAGGGCAAAAAGGAACTCGAAATCTTTTTGGTATGCTTAACAAAGTTAACAGAAATGCTTCTGATACTCTTTCTCCATTCGAAGAGTTAGTGCTAATTTTTGCAGAAATTGGTGCTCCGCTTTCACTCTGGGAAAATAGGAAATTCATAGGAGTATTTGAGGAATGTTTCGATGGTTTTTCAGTCGAGAATAATAGGAAACAAGCATCTGAAATTATTAAAGAAACCTCAGATAGAATAGTAAAATATTTCAAATTACAATTACAAAAATGTGATTCTTTCAGACATAATGTCATTATTGAATACCCACAAAAACGTTTTAGTTTAGAATCTGAAATCAATTCTAGATTCACGAAACTGAAGTATATGACACCTCCATACATAAGCATGGAAGTGGACGATTGGAAAGCAGATACCGGTATATCATTTTCTTCTGTAATTTTTAATTTTACCATGGACTTCTACAAGAAGGGTGCTTTTCAAGCCAAATATACAAGGTTTAGATCTGGAGTAAAATTATTTAATAAACAATTACTAGTTTCAACCTGTGATGAGTACAACGCAAATGAATTGTGGACAAATAGCTGTACATATAACGCATCAGATATTTTACATTGCAGTTCTGAACTAGTTGGAAATCCAAAATATCCTGTCTTTGCGGGTCATGTCGAATGCTTATATCACATTTTAGGCCTTATTTGCGAGGAAGTTATCAAATGCATATGTTTACAAGATTCCTCCTCTGAAGATAGCTTAGATGCTTACATGACTGAAGATGAATCAGATGACAATGATTCATTGCAAGAGGATATTTCTGGATTCTCAAGGTTAAATATATCTTCTTTGGTTTCTGACCCATTTGTTGGAAAAGCCCCTACAGTTCTTGCTAAGTTGGTTAGATTAGGTACAGAATTGAAGAAATCTGATGTCAGGTTGCACATATATAAGAAATTCGTATCAAAACAGATACCTTCTTACTGCTCGGTGAGCTGGGACATAAAATACAATATTTTAAAAACATTTGTTGATAACCAAGAAGACATCTTTAGATTTTTTGACCATTGTAGAACTGAAGGAATTCATATAGCTAATGAATTGGATATAAACGATTTTGAAATAGCCGAATTGCTAGTGAATATATTGAGTCCCTTTGAACAGTTAGCCGAATTTATGTCTCAGGATATTAGTTTATCATCAGTTTATATTCGTACACTTCTTTTTGCCAAGTCAACTATAACGGATTCTAGTCAATTACTAAAAGAGATGGATAATGATAGGATAGATTTGTCTCCGGCGGTTAAATTAGTAGACAAGTATTTACAACAGGCTAGGGCTAATTTCGACATTATATATACTTGCTCATTATTCTTTCCTTTCAAAAAGGGAGTATTCCAATATTATGAAGATGAGTTTAAAGAGAAATTAAATCCTGTGCATCGATTTGCTGATATTTTAATACAGCTAGGTAAGTTCAATTTCCAAGAATCCGAGGGTGTCAAAGTTAATGAAACACTTATTGACTCTACATATGATATTTTCGACGACGAAATTCCCTCAGGTAATGAAGAATTAAATTCAAAGGAACAAGTATCAGATGCAGTAAGGCGTCATCTTATTGTTAAAATAAAATATGAAATGAGCAGATACATAGATTTTAATAGTGAACACTACAATACTCGCCTGACAGAGATATGTAAGAAGAAAAACATTGTAATAGAAAAATTAGAGGGTAAATATAGTTACAAAAGGATTGTTAAAATCGATGATAAACCTGAGAGAAAATTGGATATTACAAAATCTGAAATTTTTTTGGTTGAAACTGAAGCCTATTTAGAGATGCAAAAGTTTTACCGAGAATGTACAAGAAGCAGTAATACTGAAGTTTCGTCCCACAAATATTTGCCAGTAGTAATGGATTACCTGTTATCATTTGCTGTAACATCGGTTAATGCAACGAGAACTTTTTCTATGCTGCAATGGATGTACGATGAGCAGCAACACATAGTAGATGTTTCGACTGCTTTTGCTACTGCCAATTTAAGTAGAATGGCCAATTCAAACCTAAATCTAAGTGTGTATGAGCCTTTTGAAGATAAATCTTTGGACGAAGTCATTTGGAATAAGAAGAAGGTATGGATGTAGCTTATATATAGTTAAGTTAGATAGAATTGATAGAAAACAAAATAGGCTAAGTTTTGCAATTTCCAATTTAGTAGATTTCGGGACCCAGTCAGTGTCTTTTAGGATATTTTACACGTGATTACAAATGTATTTACACAAAATAACTTCATCAAACTCTATCAAACTTTAATATATTTAATATATTTATTATATTATATTATATTATATTATATTATATTACAGATATGGTTTATTATTTAGATATTTAATTAGGTTTTGTATGTATATTGATTTGCGGGTATAGATATATATATGTGTGTGTTTGTGTAGTTGTGCGGTTAGTTAATGATGAGTAAACAATAATTAGTTCTTGTCTTGGGAGCTGGATATCTTGTCGTACATAGCCATAAGTTTAGTGCTCTTTACAGGAGCAGGCCAGAAATTAGCACTGTATGACCATAGATACATGCGGAATGTTTCAGGATTAGTGGTTTTCTTGGATTCTGTTTTATGTGAATCGATATGATCACCAATTGCTGTTAGTTCTGTTTTTAAGATCTTTGCCCATTCTTTACGATCAAGTCCTTTACCACCTTTCCTCAACCTCATCAATGATGTTCTCATCTTCGACATCACTTGTCTACATTCGTCTTCATCCATTTCTGGATACTCTTTCTCGTGTTCAGACGTACTGGCTGGTGATATTGGTTTGTTCGCACCGCCATGTGGATGATTCTTAGGTGTCTTGGATTTGGTATATGATGTTGGACTGTTTGAACTACTTCTCATATTATGTATTAACCCTGCAGGACCCTTTGGTAATGGCTTCAATCTTTTAGATGATGGTTCAGTACCATTGCCAGTATCCTGTTTTTCTAGACCAGGAGAATTAGTCTTACTACTGTTTGTTGCGGTGATCTTTCTAGGTCTCTTCTTTGTTGGCCCATTAGGTAGCTTGTCGTTGTTAGATCCTGATGAATCAGTATCCTTTGGCTCATCCTTTAAGAAACTAATTAAGTAGTCGACTCTTCTACCTAAATGAATAGCACCGGGAACTTTCTTTGAAGAACCAGTAATACCTTTGCCTTTCTTCTCAGCTTCAACAGCAGTTTCAGAAGTTTCATTAGTACCACTGCTAGGTGGTTGGGTTGTCTTTTTCGAATCTGGTCCTTCGTTCAAAAATATCTTATCTCCCAACCCTAAGAATGGATCATCTCGTATTTGTACCCATGAGTTATAACCGTACTTATGAACACCGACCAATAATTTTTCGTCGTCCTCTTTATCCCACAAACAATTCCAACTTTGTACAGGTTTTGGCATTTTACCAGTTATTGTAAACTTCAATGGATCATCTTTGGAAAACTTGCTTATAACAGTGCTTAATAATTTCAAATCATTTGACCTATTGACTAATGATTCAGCATTTAATGACTTCACATCATAAAATTCAAATAAAACAGCCTTTTTCTCCCTTCTTTTGGCGGCCAATCTGGTTAACGGATTATCCTTAGGTTGATCCTCTAATTTAATTTCTCCTGATTTTAGCTTCAACTTGAATTCTTTGGCATCCCTTTCTAAGTCTTCAAAGATCTGTGATCTTTCTTGTTCCGCTTTCTCGACACACTTTTTAGCCATATCCATCATTTCAGTATAAATTTCTTCATATTTTTCGATAGATTTAACTGGTAAAGAACCATCAGCGATCAATTCACCCAAAACTGGAATCAAATCACCGTGTTTTAATACAGCTCTGTATAAGGCACGGATCTCTCTTTCACCAATAGAGTTCAAATCATTTGCTTTAGCTCTCTTTCTAGAAGTTTTCATTGATTCATCATCATCAGAATCTTGACTAATGCCATCACCATTTACACTGTCTTTGATCTTCTTTAA
This sequence comes from Vanderwaltozyma polyspora DSM 70294, assembly GCF_000150035.1. Lineage (NCBI taxonomy): Eukaryota > Fungi > Ascomycota > Saccharomycetes > Saccharomycetales > Saccharomycetaceae > Vanderwaltozyma > Vanderwaltozyma polyspora. The sequence continues at coordinate 6,104 of NW_001834662.1, forward strand.
GGCATTATTTCTTCTATTCATCATTTGAAGTTGTTCCTGAACATATTCTTCATCTTTTCTTCTTTGTTCTTCATCTTGTAACTTTTTTAGTTCATCTTTTGGAATAATATCGTCCCAGTCAACATCCGCTTTATAATCAGTGACTTCAAATTGTTTCAAGAATTCCTCCCCACCTAAGTGAGACTCTCCTAGATCAGGTGTAGTAATATGATCTTCAGCGTGGTTCAAGACATCATCTAAGTTCAAATCTTCTAATTTTTTTTGGTTATCTTTTGCAGCAAACATATTACCAGCACCAAATTTTAGAATCTCCGAAAGTTCACCCGCACTGGGTTCTTTAGATTTATTTGATACTTTGCCGTCAGTGACACCAAGAGAAATAATAGCATATTCCAAGATCATTTTCTTACGGGCTCTTTCTAAAACTTCCTCTTCGACAGTATCTTTAGAAACTAAACGATATACCATAACATGGTTCTTTTGACCGATACGATGAGCTCTTGCCATAGCTTGTAAATCTGCTTGTGGATTCCAATCAGAATCGAAAATAATAACTGTATCTGCTGTCATTAAATTAATACCTAGACCACCAGCTCTTGTAGATAACAAAAAGACATCGTCATTTGAATCAGGAGCATTGAAATGATCAATTGCTATTCTTCTTTGAGCAGATGGTACAGTACCATCCAGTCTTTGAAAGTTGATACCTTTAATGGATAAATAGTCACCCATGATATCCAACATTCTAACCATCTGAGAAAAAATTAAAACACGGTGGCCATCTCTTTTTAATCTTGTTAATAGTTGGTCTAACAATACCATCTTACCAGACGACATGATCAAACCTCTTAAAATATTTTCTCTAGACATATTTCCATCACCAAATTTCTGCAAAACACGTTCTTCGGCATAATCAAAAAGATATGGGTGATTAGAAGCTTTTTTCAATTCAGTCATTACATTCAATAAAGAGAAGTGGCCACCTTTCGTGCCTGCTGTTAAAGCAGAATAATTTTTAGTTAAAATATTCTTATAATAATCAGTCTGGACGTCAGATAATTCAACACGCAGAATACGTTCAGTCTTCGAGGGTAGAGATTTCTCTACATCTTTCTTCAAACGACGTAATATGAAAGGTTGTAATCTTTGGTGTAAGTCTCTGATATAATGTTCCTGTTCTTCATCTTGATTTTCGAAATCAATTTCTTGATCAATAGTAAATCTTCCAGGCATTAAGAAATTAACTAATGCAGCTAGCTCCTTGATATTATTTTGAAGTGGGGTACCTGTAATTAATAAACGATTTGAAACTTTAAAACTATTTAAAGATTCATATAATGATGATTCGGCATTTTTTAATCTATGAGCTTCATCGACGGCTAAAAATTGCCATTTAACGCTACCTAATTCAGAACGATCTTTTAAAATATATTCGTAAGTTGTTAATAATACATTGAATTTGATATTTTTCTTACCTTTTGCTTGTGGATTGGTATAAAATTCATATTCTCTAATGGCATCTCTTGATTTTTGATTACCCATATAATAAATACAATTTAGATCTGGAGACCATTTTTCAAAAGTTTCTTGCCAAGCAGGCATTGTTGATAATGGGACCACTACTAAATGAGGACCGTTTTGCCTTCTGGCATAAACTAACCAACTTAAGAATGCAACAGTTTGGACAGTTTTACCCAAACCCATTTCATCGGCTAAGATACCGTTATCATTTTTTGACCACAAGAAAGCCATCCAATTGATACCTGTCAATTGAAAATCTCTTAATTCCCCATTTTTAATAAAAGAAGGTTGTACGCTTAGTTTTTCAAAAGGTGGCCTTTGAGTAGCAGGATGACTGCTAGAATATTGTGGTAAAATTTTCGAATTTGATCTTGATTGAAAATGTCTAACTTGATCTGGAGCTAATTTAACGATGTCATTTGCATTTTCCCAAGTAGCTTCGTCATAATTTAGACGACGCCATTTGACTAGATATTGTAATTGTGTTGACCCGTCTTCTAAAGTAATACGATCACTATCTATAATTCTTTCAGGGATCTCATATTCTTTAAATTCGTCTAGTCTTCTCTCCATATCCATATCCATGACTTCTATATCTTCCCTGGTTATGTATGGATCTAACCTTATTTGTTGGTCTTGGATAATGAATTGTTTACAGTAGTTGTCTAATCTTTTGAGACCTTTGACGGGTCCCAATGATTCGTATGATTCCCAAGTATTATGTAGATAAGATTCATCGTTCCACTTAATTAAGAATTCGAAATGTTCTTTACAGTCATTTAAATCAGGGACAATTTTCAATAAATCTTTGTCTGCTGATTCCTTTAACCTATGTGTTATTATGACGTCAATGCTGTGGTCTTCTTCAGGTTGAGGAGTGGCTGAATATTCATAATTATCTGATAAATTTTCATCATCTTCCTCATCATCTAAATTTTCGTCATATTGTTCCTTTTCCAAATCGGACTCTAATAGGTCGTCATCTGAATAATCCAGGTTGTAATTGACTGTTCTATTATTACGGGATGAGAATCTTGTAGGCAATTGTAGTTCCTTTTCTTTCTTTACGTTTGAGGAGGAAGAAGATTGTTTCTTCTTTCTATGCTGTTGTTTTGCCTGTTTTTTAACAGGGGATCCGTAATAGTCGTCATCATCTTCATTTAACTCCTCATCATCATCGTCGTCTTCATCGACTTCATCGGATAATACTGTCTCGTCATCCTCGTTATCGTCGTTATCGTCATCATCATCATCATTATTATTATTGTTATTATTATTATTACTGTTGTTGCTATTACTTTTATGTTTTGATCTTCTCCTTGAGTTATGCACAATTTTATCTTCGTCGTCGTCGTCATCGCTGTCGTTATAATACCCACTATTTTGGTGAGCGGTAGCTCTATGAGACCTCCTAAGACCGTATAGTTCAGGGTTCTGCAGTACTTCATTTGAAATATCTTTAATCCCCATGGTAGAAAGAAATCGAAGAATGGATAGGTGCGATAGGGTTTTGCTGATATATATATGATGCAATCGAGATATGCTAAATGTATAGTTGGTATAACTTTGTTGGAATGAAGAGAGTAACCCAAAAAAAAAGTTTAAAATGTAAAATGTAAAATGTAAAATGTAAAATTAAAGGATCTTTCTCAAGTTATAAATAAATTCAATGGGTCCAAAACAAAAAGGAATTTGGAGACTAGTCAATATCAATGAGATTTAATAATTGAATAGTATATGGTTTCTTGATAGAAACAGTAAAGCTTAAAACTTTAACTGAAATTAAAAGTGGACAAATAGAATAGGAAAGAGTAATGAGATTTTTTTTTTAAACAAATAAAAAAAAAAAAGACAGAGAAGGAAAGAGAGAGGAATAAGTATATAAGATACTATGATTTCAATGTTCCTAGTTCACCCAGTCAGTATTGTTAAAGTAGCTAACAATACAGTTTAGCCTTGTGAATAAGTTTTAACCCTGTAAACTGCACCAAACCTAAAAAAATTCTAAAACTTGATATCCACTATGTAATGTCAAATATGCAATACAATATGAAATATCAAGTATCAAATATCAAATATCGACTATTAACTGTTAACTACCAAAAATCAGAAAAAATGTTTTTGAGATGGAAGTAGTAAGAGTGAGAGTGAGAGTGAGAGTGAATGGTATCAAGGAAACAGGCTGTCGCAGAGATGGGGGGACTGGACTGAAAGTGAATAAGTAACAAACAAACAAACCAGTTAACAGTTAATCGACTATCACGAGCAGAACGATCAATCAACGAAAAGTTAAGTTCACTTAAGTTCAGTTAAATCAAAGCTAAGCTAAGCTAAGCAAAGTTGGGCAGTGTATGGTATAGAGTGTAATACGGAAAGGAAGTACAAATCAGATAAATTTTCATGCTTCAAGTGAGACCAAAGAACAAGAACAAGAACAAGAGATACGTACATTGCATTAAAAGAGAAAAGAAGAGAAATAGTTTACGCTTATGCTATGTTTAAGCTTATGCTATGGTATGGTATGGTATGGTATATCGATGGTATATCGATGGAACAGCAAAGGTTTGGTTGTAGCGTTTGCATTGGTGACAGCTTGTTCACAGCAACGTTATAGCAAACGATGTTCTATCTCTTGCTTCCTCAAGAGAAGAGAAGAGAAGAGAAGAGATGAGGTGAGGTGAGGGAAAAAAAGAAAAATTTTCTGTTTTTGGCTTGTTTTTGGGCGTGAGAGGAGAGAGACAGAGACAGAGACAGAGACAGAGACAGAGACAGAGCAAAGTGTTGTTTGTTTGTTGTTGTTGCTGTCTCTTGTGGTATTCATTCCATTGGCTTGGTCTATATGGTTCACGGTTCACTTCCATGTGGATGGATATATCTTGTTCTGTTCTCTTTGCTTTTGCTTTGCTTTTGCTTTGCTTTCGCTTTGGTGGGTATCATACACTAGGTGGACCAATTGTTGCAACGCGCAGGGTTCGAACGCGTGTCGTCATTCCTATCCTCTCTCTCTTCTTGTGAAATCCATCTCGCTCTGAAATTTTGGAATTTGGCCCTTTTGATCCAGGTGACCATCATAGTCAGCAGAATACATTACAGTGGAATCGGATAAATCGAGATGCCCAATCTAAGCTTCCTGGGTTCGTCCTGATCCATTTTTGTATTTCTATTTGATGTTGTGTTGTGTTATGTTGTCCTTATTTTAAAGTTCTTGTTCACATGCTACACTCTCTCGTTATCTTCTCAATCAAAAATATACCTGCCCTATATACCACACAGATAAAATCCAAAACTTGGATCGGAACTGGTACAGTACAACTTCCCACTCTTTTACAAAATGACTGTAGAACAGAAAAATGGTGCCTGGATCCTGGGTTACGGTTCTCTCATTTATAAACCTCCTCCACACTACCAATACAGAATACCTGCTGTCATTCATGGATATATTAGAAGATTTTGGCAATCTTCCATAGATCACAGAGGCACTCCGGACTATCCAGGAAGAGTCGTAACTTTGGTACCTTACGATGAAATCATCTCTACTCCCGCTTATTTAAACGATGTCAAGTATTACAATAACTCTACCTCCTCAGATTTATTGAAACTATCCGATTGCAGCACTTTGGGTGTCGTCTATTATATCTCTCCAGAATTCGTAGATAAAGTCAAAACCTATTTGGACGTAAGAGAACAAAACGGTTACACTTTGCATAAAGTTAAAGTACATCTAGAACCAAACGCTTCACAACATAACATTGATGATCTAAACCATCTACTAGATGAATTACCGTCTGACACATTAACAGGTAAAAAAATTTTGGAAACTTCTGTCTATATAGGAACAAGCGATAACGAAGCATTTGTGGGTGCAGAAAATATTAAAGACACTGCAAAAGTTATAGCTACTTCAATAGGTCCAAGTGGTTTAAATTACGAATATCTAAAACTATTGCATGATTCTTTATTAATAATTCAAGAAAACAGATCGGATGATGCTATTAGCGATAATTATCTGGTAGAACTATTGAAAAACGTAAATTCTATAAAAGATTCTTAATCGTTTCGTATCAATACCCCTCTCCCCCTATTATAATTAACATAATACTTATAAATATGAACAATTATATAAATATATCATTACTTATGCAAAAATATATTCACTTTCACCTCTTCTTATACTAACTATATACCCACTCCGAATTTAGGTATATTTAACAAGCTATCCAAATCCATCATCACTTTGGAAATTCTATGAAAAGTGAAGTCATCTTCACTATAAAAGTAGATTAAACAGACACTGATTCAAGCTATTCCCAGTTGGTGTGGGCCATAGTTATTTGTAGTTATTTGGTGGGTTTGTTTCAAAAGTACTTATGTTTCCTCATGGATGATAATTTATCAAAGGAACAATTTGATCTGATTAGGAAGATTCTGAGAGAGAAGCCTGCTCAAGAAGAGAGGCCATTGAAAAGAAAGAAAAGGCTAACAAGGAGTTCAACTGTTAATCGGATTGACAAAAATGATGGGAAAGTGGTTGTAATAGACCTGGATGCTGAACCTGTCGATAAAGAGGTTTCAACTATTGTCGAACAAGAGCCTATCGTGCTAAGTAGTGGCGATGAGCATACCAATGATAAGAATCTTAATCTAGATGGAGATGAGGATAATAGTATTGCCACCTCTCTATATGGTTATGATGATGATGATGATGAAGATGACTTCGATTCAGATGAATTCGAAGATGTTATAGATTCCGAGGAACTAGACACAGGTCAAGATATTTCAATCACAATTGACACCGACAAATATAAGAACCAACAATCAGTTTCAAAAAGGAAACGAAATGTAGAGAGAAACGTATGTAGCAATGAAGAAAGAAAGAGCCGTAAAGATGATCACAAATTGTATCTAATATGCTGCCTAGTGTCAGGTTACATAAGAAATGGGTGGATTAATAGTCCAAAGTTATATAAAAGGTTATCGAAATTGATTCCAGATAAAATCTTCGAATTATTACATCCTAAAAAGGATGAAGAGATGCCTTTAAGAAGTACCAGAAAGCTCCTAGATGGTTTGAAAAAAGCTATGGAAATTTGGCAAAAGCATTGGAAGATAATGAAAAATTATGAAAATGTTAGTTATTATATGAGATTGTGGAATGAGATACGAGAACCAAAAAACTCGAAATCAAAAACAATCATTAAACAACAGTTCATCAAACAGATACTTAAAGGTATTGGAGATCATGATCTTGCTGCACAAGGTTTTGTTGCATTATTAAGGTCCTGTGAACTAAATGCAAGGTTAGTGATGTCTTGTCAGCCGCCAGATTTCACTAATCTAAAAAAATCTGAACCACTTTCTAAAGTTCAAATGAATGAGGAAATTACAAAATTTCCAATATTTTGGTGTGAAGTTTGGGATAAATTTGGAAAAAAATGGATTACTATTGATCCAATAAATTTTAAGACGATAGAACAAGTAAGACTGCATTCAAAACTGGAACCAAAAGGTGTAGAAGCCTCAAAACGAAATATAATGAGATATGTTATTGGATATGATAGAAAAAAGGGATGTAGAGATATAACAAGAAGGTATGTGCATTGGTATAACTGTAAATGTAGAAGAAAGAGGATTACAAAAGATGAAGATGAAGAAATTTGGTATCATAAGTTAATAGATTCTCTCCATAAAAGAAAAAGAACTAAGATCGATGATTATGAAGATATTTATTTTGATCAAAGAGATCAAGACGAAGGTATGCCAGATAATATACAAGATTTGAAAACTCACCCATTATACATCCTAGAACAATCGCTAAAACAAAATCAAATATTACGTAGTGGTTGTAAAGAATGTGGCTTCCTAAAGCTTCAGAACAAAACTAAGGGCGTTTTAAAGGTTTATCTACGTTCAGATGTTATAGATTTAAAAAGTTCGAGGGAGTGGTATATGAAAGGTAGGATTCTGAAAAAGGGTTCTAGGTGTCTCAAGAAAATCAAAAAAAGGAGATTTAATCCCATTGAAGGATCTGATGATGAAGAAAGACTATATCCATATGAAGACACAGAGATGTATATTCCTCCTCTGGCTAATGAAGATGGTGAAATAGTAAAAAATGCTTTCGGAAATATTGAAGTATTTACACCATCGATGATACCCCAGAATTGTTCATTAATTGAAAGTCCAGTTTCTATTAAGGCTGCAAAAGCTATAAATGTACCATTTGTTAAAGCAGTCACAAGTTTTAAGTTTGAGAAAGGTAATAAAGCAAAACCAGTTATCACAGGAGTTGTCGTTGCAAGTTGGTTTAAAGATGCAGTTATTTCTGCAATCGATGCAATTGAGTATTCTGAAGAACAAGAGAAGAGACAATCAGAAGAACTAAGGGCTCTAAAGGAATGGAATAAATTGTTGCTAAAACTAAGAATAAAGAATGATTTGAATGAATCATATGGTAAAATCATCGAGACTAGAAATTCTGATACAAATAATCGTGATAATGATATTGAGAAGGAATCTGAAAGTGGTGGATTCATCATACCAGAAAAAATGACATTAGAAGAGGATCATGGTGCTGTACATAATAGCATGGATGACAATTCAGAAGATGACACACCTATGGGAGGTTTTTTACCAGCACAGAACCCTGCGCTCAAAGAAAAAGATCGGGATATGGATACAGAAACTCATTATTTATCAGAAGAGGAGGGGGGATTTCTTCCAAGGAGTCCTGAAATAATCGAATATGGGGATGTTAAAGATAATATCAATTCAGATACAGATGATTATCAAAATCAAGAGATCTCTGATCGAGACCCTGTCTCTCCTTCAAAGGACGAAAATGATTACAATGATTTCATGGATGAGATTGGATTCTAAAAACAATGCTAATTATAGATATGTAACATTATAATATAATAATTAATAGCTTATAATCATCGAACTCTCATTGGTTTCATTTAATTAGGAATCAATTCTTTTAGTCAATAGACAGACGCTAATAACGTCATATTAGGTCGGTCTTTATATCAATTTCTACGGGATAAATACTACGGAATTTGAAGAATAAAAAGTAGTTAAATTTTATTAAACTTCAATAATAGAACCATAATATCAAAAGTTAGTTGAATTATCTAGAAATTAAACGTTGTTTATAAGGACATCCAAGTGTATATATAAGTTTTAGGATACCACGGTGCCTACTATTGGTTAGGTTTTGTTATAGATGAGTTTTCTTTCGAAGTTGTCGCAGCTTAAGAAGACGCCACCAGCAAATGATATTAATAAGAAAGTTCTAGCAACTGAAAATGGTAAAAAAGATGAACGTTCATTACTTCCAAATAATTATGTTAGAGAAGATGATCCTGCTATAGCCAGATTGAAACAGAAGAGGCGGCAAGAGCTGATCAAGTCTGGGAAATTAAACCCCAAAGGCACATCAAATAAATCAAGATCTTCTTCTAGTACTCCTGGAGGGAAAAGGAAAAATAGTCCAAGTGATAATGATAATGGTACAGAGTTTAAATTTAAGAGGAAAATTAATTCCAATAACCTGCCAAAATTCCAAAAACCAGTAGAGACTAAACATGCACCTTTGAAGAAAATGAGTTTTGATGAGCTAATGAAACAAGCTGAAAATAATGCTCATTCAAAACCAGAATCAGAGCCTGTATTAAATTCAAAATCAAAGGAACTAAATGTTGGTAAATCTGTTCAACAAAAGTATAGAATTAGTAAACAGGGATTTAAATCTAACAGAAATGAAAGAATGCATAATAGCACATCTGTCAGGAACTCCAGGCCAAGTCCAAAACCTCATACAACTAGTCATGATTTGAAACCTGTTATTGTACCAATTCCAAAGGGAGGTGGGTTAGCCAAGCCTAATGAGAAGTTGAGAGAAAGATTGGAAATGAAAAAACAAAAATTGCGTCGTGGAAGATATGAGGATGAAGAAGAAGATGAAGATGATTATGACGATGATATGGATGATTTTATAGATGATGACGAAGAAGATTATTCAAGTGTATCCAGAAGCCATAAAGCGAACTACAATCGTGATGAGATTTGGGCAATGTTTAATAAGGGTAAAAGTCGTTCTGATTATTCATATGATAATTATGACGATTACGACGATTATAATGATATGGAGACGAACGAATTAGACATTATGGCTGAAGAAGAAGAGGCTGGACGTATGGCAAGGTTAGAAGACAAACGTGAAGACGCCTGGTTGAAAAAACATGATGACCAGAAAAGACGCCGCAAAACTGGTAAATGATTATGCATGGATAGTTAGTAATGAATTTTTACTTCCTATTATATAGAATATTAAGCTGAGAATTACATAGTTTATAAAATAGTTCTTGGAATTGTAAAATTAATAAATGTCAATATATTGATTGAATGCTAATTGAATATTTAATTGAAGTATTTATGGTGCTTTCTTCATTTTATAAGAAAATCTCGATTATTCCATAGCACACGGTGCATGTTACCAGCAGAAATAGTAAAAATGAAATAATGTAATGCCAGAGAGGGGCTAGTGTGAATCTGCTGAAAAGTAGCATTAGACTTGTACAATTTAAAATCAATGATACTAATAAAGATGAAATGATTATTATTGTCAAAATGCTAGCCACCTCTAGATTTGAATCACTAGAACCTCCCTTAAAAAGGGCCAAGATAATACCTAAGGAGATACCCGAAGTAACCGAAGATACACTTAATATTGTTAAATACATAAATGTTACAACTTGATCGTGTTTGTACTCATAGATTGCATCTGAATCCTCGATATTTTGTCTTTCGTACTCGAGTAATTCATCAAAATGATCATTGGAAATAGAAGATGATATTCCTGAAGGAATTGAACCTCTTGATGTATATTTTGTTCTTCCATTACTAAAAGATAATAAAGGTGGGTATTCATCACCGACCTGTAAGCCGATAGTAGAACGAAATTTTTGACAAAAATCATACACTGAATTAATGAATGGTTTACTAAATTTAATAAAACCATTATCCTTTGGATATGCATTTTCTGATAGAAATGACTGGCTTTCAAGGGAATTATTAACATAGAAACCATTATCTGCAAAATCTTCTCCGTCATCAAATTCATTCCAGTATCTAACACGGCCAACATCATTCTCGACATTATCTCCATTTTCTTTCACTGTTAAGGGATTGATTGAATCAACATTCTGTTGCTCTGCCTGGAAATCTGTTGAACACATTTCTAACACTAATTGAGTTCCTATTTTAAAAAATTCTTCAGTAGTCAATCTTATATTTTCTTCAATTTCATATTTATCCTGTAGCGCTAATGAATATAAATCTGCCTGCAGATCATGTGAATCCTTCAACTGATAAAAAATCTTCCATTCTGTATTAACTTCTGATAAAGGGTAGCATTGACATTTGTTTTCGATTATTAGTTCGCATAATTTTTCAAATTCCGTACTCCTCTTCTTCTTATTGGTTTTGGATACAGATATTTTTGAATTCATCGAGTTTGATTTATTAATTTTGACATATGCATGGGAAATGGATTTACCATTAAAAGTAAATTCATCGTCTAATGTAATGTAGTATGTCTCAGTGTCTGAATATTTTACAAATCTTGATCTATTGAAAGAAATCGATGTGTCCAAAATCTTTAAATTATGGGAACTTATCCATTGAACGGCTAGTTTTTCAACAGGATTAGAGTTCCTTTTATTTGTCTCAGCATTCACTTCCTCTTGTGTTTCTTTCGATATTATATCTTGCAAGTAACTGTATGATAACTTGTTTGTCGTGAAATGATCTCTTATTCCTCCCACATGACAGAGTAAAACGTTATGTTTTGAATCAAAATTATTTTTTTCTGTCAACAGAATATTTGGGTATAAATTCATTGACTCATTTTCCAAGAACAAAGGAGAACTTGGATTTGAGTCTATCAGGTAATATACTAATCTTGACTGTGTACACAGGGCAGTTGTCGAAGTACAAGATTTTTGTGATGCTTCAGCTTGGTGTTTCATATGTTGATCCTTAATAATCGTTCTTAAGTCTGTAATTGAACGTGCTGATGTGGTTGTTCTATTGCTTGTAATGTCTGAGTTTTCTAAAACCTCTCTTGAAAATGATACTTCATCATCTACTAAATGATAACCAGATTTCAGAAGCATGAACTTAAATTCTTCAATATTTTCAATCGAGAGTAAAAAAGATTGGACAGTTGAACTATTTCCTAACGATATTGTATCAAACTCCAGAGTTGAATTGACTGTTTTAGAATCATCAATAATATTTTCTCTGTCATTGTTGGTGCTATTTTGCTTTAAATTTGTATTTAGTTCATGTATAACAGCAGCTATTAACGAAACTTCCAACAAGAATGGTTCTAAATCTATATTAACAAATGATATTCCTTCATAACCGTCCTTATATTCTGGAGAATCTTTGATTTTCTCAATATAATCTTTGGCCTCTTCTTGACCCCCGTGATAATGTTTAGTAAACTTCTTGAATAATTTTTTCAATGCAATCCTTTGTAATATTACAAATCTAGATAATTTTTGCCATTCTGAATTACAATCATCTAAATGAGACATAATTAATCTCAATTGATTTTTTTGAACATTTTTAGAAACGCTTTTCATTTCCTTAAAATGAAGAATAGATGACTCAATAGACACCAACCTCGTAGATAATTCCTTAACCTTCATCGAGGTGAAAAGGTTCACATTTTCTAATTGTTCTTTAAAGCTACTAGCCAATTTATTTAAGTTTTTGGTATCATTATCACTTGCAGTAGTGGCTTCTTTAATAAGTTTCTTTAATTTTTCATAGTCAATATTATTAAACTTCCATTCCGGTACTGATTTATCCAAAATAGACTGAGCAAACTTCATCTCCCTTCAATATCTCCTACCTCAATTTATTCCTTCTTTATCATAAAAGTAATATTACAATCTAGTCAAATATTGGGACATTACAGTAAATAGCCAACTTGGATTCAAACCTGTAACAACCTTTAAAACTTCTTGAAGGATGACTTTAAACCTGGTCAATTATCCTTTGAATTGAATTTATAATGAAATATTTAAAGGTGATAAAATCCGATGGTGAAAAATTAGTAGTAGATGAGATGAGATGAGTTGAAATGATTTAAAAGAAGATATCTAGCTATTGATTGAAAAAATCGATACCTCTTTTGAATTGATTGCAGTGTGGTATATCACCATTGGTTATATATCATGAATGTTTTTTTTTTTATTTTTAAAATTGTGAAATATATTGTTGAATGTTTCAGAGGAGGTTCTTGGAAGATAAAGAAAACTTCCAATGTGAAAATTTAAAGGACAATAATACTCTCTAGCGTTTGTTTATCTTTTTTGAGTATTTGTATGGTTTGGTGATGATTCTTTATGCACTGTTACTTAGCTGTAGCGGATGAATCTGGTTTAGTTTTTGAATGTGAGTTTTAAAACTTTCACAGTTTTCTTGAATCTATATCTTCATCTGTAGCTATTCCCGGCAAACTATACTGATCTTCCACTATGGCAGCGCTGTATTGGGAAATAGTTATTAGGTTGTACTTGTCCACTTGTTCCTCTTCGAAAATCATCACTTTTTGCCTAATCGTCCTAATCTTATGCAGCAGTTAATCCCCTCTGTGGTCAGTATTCAAATTCTTTGAGGAGGACTAGACTAGTAAACTTGGAAAAAGATATTCTCAAAACCTTTCGATCTTTAAATCCAACTGAATTATTCTTATTCTGTATAATTGCCTGAAAGTCAGAATTATCAATAGCATAGTTTCTGCAGATTTTAGCAAGTTTCATCTCTAAATATTGATTAAGAAACTTTAAATTCTTTATTCCTTTCGATATAAAGTGTGGCGGTCTTAAATGGGTAATCTACTTATGGTAAAAGACTAGCAATGAGTCAACAGCAACTTTCTTGTCCCTTCATTATACTAAATTATCATGCGTAATGTAATCCTAAAGTAAAAAGTGTCACTATATTGTTATCCAGAGTCAGTTGAGCAATTTCAAAGTAGGTGATTGTGAAACACTTTGATTTAGTAGATCTTATAAGCATGGGATATTCTTCTGGTATTAATGTTTGTTGTTTTTTCATTAATGTATTGTTATGGCCTTTTGGTTTTCGATGGCTAAATATTAAATTACTTTGAGTTGATGAAAAAATTTAGTAAGTTTTGTAAATAATACACACAATTGTTTTAACTTTACCTATCACCATAATACATTTAACTATATACGGCTTAGTTTTTTAATGGGCTCATTTCCTGCATAAGAATGTTGTTACAATTATTTTATTAGGATAGCGTCAAAGGGTTACTGGATCTAACAGATTGACCTAATAAGAAAAAGGAATAAACTGAACTACAAATTGAAATAATTGCGATTAATGAAATCGGATAGGAATGTTCCTAATTAATAGTTGTGTTACTTTAAAATAACTATTTCCATTAATTTAAGCAGGTTCATAATTTTGAACAATATATATATAAAGATACTGCAATATCAAATCAAAACCACCGATATTCATGTATTGGCAAAAGATTCCAGAATATAGCAAACCACTGGATTGTTTACTAAGAAAACTATATATATACATATATATCAATAGTACAATTTTGCATGATATTGGCTCTTGCATCAACAGTAATCGGGAACTGTAGAATGATAAATGATAATTGACGGATAGATAGTGGTGATGCAATAGTTATGGAGCTTGATAGAAAAAATTACAAGAGTGAAGTCGAAATACATATGAATACTCAATTTGGTCAGTATTACTGGTATCTTGACAATTAAATCTAAACTTGTAAATTCGAAGGTAAAGGACAGGATAGAAAGAAGTATTAATATGTTTTCAGATTTCTAATAAAATCATTCCTTATCAATATTGCTGACATTGGTCATGTGACTTTTTCTTATAAAGCCATATTATCATGTCTCACGAGTGTCTGTCCGAACCGAAAACTCTTCAAGGTATCTTGAAGTATAAAAGAAGAATATATATAGTAATATAACAAGTAACTATGTATAAAACTAAAAGAACGATCCAGTTATCTAGTAACAGAGTGACCACAATGAGCCAACGTAATCCTACAAACCAGTAAATATAAAACTCCAAAAAGAAATATAGTAAATAAAATTGTTTTCAAACATATAATAAAATATAAAACATTTAAAATCAATTCAATTGGGACTGAAATAAGATCTTCTCAGGATGGCATGAGCTTCAAGCTTTAATAAGAAGTGGATATACGTTAAATAGATATTGACCTATCACTGAGGTCAATAAGTGGTAACTCGCTCCTCCTCTTGTAACAGAGTAGTCTATTTAACGTATATCCACTTCTTATTAAAGCTTAAAGTTCTTACCATTCTGACAAGTATCCAGGTTGAAGTCACAACAGATCTTAACAGATTTAATGTTAAAATTGTGTTCAGAATCAAGATGATCAATGAAGTCTCTTTTTAATTTAAGTCAACCAAATATTGGGCACGTGGCGTAGTTGGTAGCGCGCCTGCCTTGCAAGCAGGAGGTCACTGGTTCGATTCCTGTCGTGTCCATATTTTTATCCCCCCGCATAATATATGTTTTAACACTCAATATTTACTGACCTAACTGTCAGCATAATTGCTACCCAATCTCTTCAAGATAAGAAGACCAAACTTTTTAATTCTTTTTGGGATCAAATAAAAATTTATTCAATTTATTCGGTATCATTTACCTTTAAGCCATCAAACAATTAAAACCACTCAAAAAAATTCATTTATTGTCTATAAATTAAGAATGTCACTATAAAGTATGCTCTCTGGAATCCTTTTACTTTGCAACTTTAGTTAAATATGCAAACTAGGTAGGATTGTGATGTAATTCATAAAGCTCATTATTGAAGTCTATTTACCAAAAAGGAATTCACGTAAAACATTTAAGTTTGAAACAACATGAGAGTGATCAGAAAGTTGAATCATATGGTTATTTGCTAAACTATATTCCAGAATCTTTTCGTGGTTAGCATTCACCTTGTCAATAGAAAGCTGGCTTTCATTTCTTTTGCCGCCATTTACAATATTTGAAATATAGCTGTATTTATCTGTTCTATCTATAAGTACACCATTCCACCCCGCTTTTTCTGAACCTTCCATGTCATTGATAACTTCATCACCAATATGCCAACAATGTTTCTTAAGTTCTTGTACACCTCCCAAGTCAGTACATAGATTTGGATTCTTTTTGACAATCTGCTCCAAAACATGGTCAAAAAAATCCGAACCTGGCTTAAAAAGATCAGTATCATAAGATAAGTAAATATTATCCTCAAAATACTCATCTAACTTTAAATTTTTCAATAACTCATATACCAAAGGATCGGTATTGCTAATAATTGCAACAACTATATCAGGTCTACCCTTTTTCACCAGATCTAGAAACTCTAAAGCATCTTGGAACACCCTATATGCCTGTGTCCCATCAAATCTTTTTAGAATATCGTTCACCATAGCCTCAGGTACTTGGATTGGATTAAATACCTCATGTATTAAAATACTCCACCACTCACGAGCTGAAATTCCAGTATACTTACCATAATTTGGATGTGTTTCACGTAGTTTCTTGAATATTGGTGGGAAAGCATCAGTTAGCTTTTTAGGATCTTGTTTAATTCCATACTTTTCACCTATAATACAATATTGTTCAAATACAGGCAATGTAGTAGCATATAAAGTATTGTAAGCATCGAAAGTAATAATTTTAGGTAAAAAATCAATTTTAACCCTAGAACCACGCAATAAGGTTCTTGGAAATACCATTATCAACCAGAATCAAACCCGTAAGCTCTTGTGTGTATCGTGTAACTGATAAACAAATAGTTTTATAATTGTTCAAATAATCACATTGCCCATATATAACTAAGACTCATTTTAAAAGTAACAATATTTTAAAATTTAAAAGAAATATTGATGTAAAAACATAGCACATATCAAACCATTGGCGATAAAATCATCAAACCAAATATAAGAGAAACAGTGGGCAAATGAGGGAATGACAATCCAAATACTTAATAAGGATGATCAGTCTAAGATAGTTGCTACATCATATGTGATTAGCCCTTTCACTGCTATTAAAGAGATAATAGATAACAGCATTGATGCTGGTGCTCATAACATTCGAATTGAAATTGATTCGAAGACAGGAGGTTGTGAATATATATCGGTTAAGGATGATGGTTGTGGTATTGATGCTGCTGACATTCCTTTAGTTTGTATTCGTGGCTCTACCTCTAAGATAACTCAATTTTCTGAGATTCAAACAGCTAAAACTTTAGGCTTTAGAGGAAATGCCTTAAACTCCATTTCTAATATTATGGGTTCCAAGGGTTCTCTGGAGTTTCAATCAAAAACTTCTGGAGATATAATAGGCCAAAGATGGCTTGTAGATAAAAATGGTGTTGTTAAAGATGAAAAAGTTTCTAAGATCAATTGTGCAATTGGAACTACCGTTATCATAAGAAAACTACTTGCAAGCCTCCATGTCAGGTATATTGAATACTCGAAGCATTCAAAAACTACAATTGATGATGTTAAAACTCTATTACACCATTATTCTACTATTTTTGATGAAATAAGGTTCCAATTTTTCATGGTGTCTTTGAATAGAGATGGGTCAGTACTCGAAAGAAGATTGCAAGTTACTACCGAACCAGGAATCAGCAATTGTAGAAAAATATTGAAATTAATTGGAATAAAGGCAATTAATAAGGATATATTGATTGTAAAAGAAAATGTCAGACTAAATAATGATATTTCAGTCAATCTAATCTTACCAAATCCTGAGTGTGCCAATGAAATCCTTCTAAGTAAGAAGAAATGCAAATTTCTTACCGTAAATAATAGAATAATGTCACTGAAATTATCGTTCGGAAAAGATTTAACAAAAGCATTGAATTCAGCTTATAAAGATTCTAACTATACACTGCCAAAATGTTGGCTTGTAAGTTTTACCATAGATCCAAATGTTATTGATATAAATATTGAACCTGAAAAAAATGATATTCTATTAAGACAATCAGGGATGATAATAGATGAATTAAAAATTTTAATTAAATCTTTTATAGAGGAATGGGCTGCCAGCGGAGAAGATACAGCCGTGCTTTCAAGAGCCAGTAATACAACTTTAACTAATAGAGAGAAAACATTTGACAATAATAAACTGATTGAAATTATCGTTACTGATGCTGACCCAGTTAATCTACTTACCGATCAGAGAGAATCTGAACGGTTAGACAAAAAGCCTGACCTAACCAATGATACTGTCGCAGCCTATTCAAAGCACAAGATAAGTGCTTCTAAGGTAGAACATAAGGCCAATACAGAAGACAAAAGTTTATGTAACAGCGAAGATAAATTACAAAACTTAGATCAAAATAAGAATGCAGATTTAATTACTAAAGATAAAACTTTTCAAGAAAATGATGTACCCAATAATGCATTTAAGTCAATAAACAAGTTATCAAACGATTCTTGTACGAAGTCAAATACTAGAATAATTGATAATAATTCTAAAGCATATATAAATACAAATAGTACAAATAGTGCAGTTGGATTGAATTATCCAAGTACAACCAAAAATAGCAATCTGAAAGAGAGATTTAATAATCTCAATCAGATATCATCTGTTGCTAGTACAGTAAATAAGAAGGTAACAAAAAAATTATCGATGTTTTCAGAATATACAAATAGTTATGTGATGCCATATCAATTTCATAAATCAAGTACCATTTACAAAGGATACAAGAATGAGATCATGTGGTTGATGAGGAATAAAAATGTCAACGAATACTTAAAGGAACTACTAGATGAAACAACCAAAAGATTAAAAATAAAACAAGGAATACTTGAAAAATCAGGCAACGGATGGTATATTTACACAGAAGAAAAATTGTAAAAAATAAATTAATGAAAATTATTACTTTATAATATTGAAATAGTATATGAAATTTAATTTTATTTATAACTTTTCTCTATGTATTAGAGAATAATATGCAACGGTAATGATTACAAAGATAACTAAAGTTAACTACTGAAAAAATGCATCATTCTTGGCAAAACAGTATGCGTCAGAAATCTCTATAGCTTCATAAGTACCTTGTAGACTTGTCTTCACTCTATATTCGTAACCATAAATATCTGTAACTTTATGCGTTTCAATAATATGCGGACTACCTGCCTTTTGAGCGTTTGGACTTTCTTCTGTTCTTACGTAAGTCAATGAAAAAGGAGGTGTACCCTCAAAAGAAAATACTACTTCAGCTTGATCACCTTCATGGATATCTTCAATTAAATACTTACCTTGTGAAACAGTGACAGAAGGAATAGGATGAATTACCAAAGATAGCTTTTCATACTCATTCAGCATACTAGGCATTGTGAAATTAACCTGACATTGAGATGAGGCATCAGCAATTGAATTAACAGAGATGATACCTGGTTCAGAAGCCAACCGGATAAATTGCGTAGAGTGCTCTGTAGCCTTTAAATGCATTTCATTAAATTGATATTTAATTGTGAATGGCGCAGATCCTGTTAATTGATATGAAACATAATCACCAACACAATAAGAGGCAGATGGGTCCAACAATTGTATTTTTGGAGCATCGGTGACAGAAATGATGATATGTTCATTTTCCGAAGCATGAAAGTAATTAGAACACCCATTAGAATCAACAACACTTTCTATTGTAATATCATGGGAACCAAGCTTCAAATCTTTATATAGATTTTCGTAAGGAAATGAATCCTTAGTTACATTTTTCAAAATAATCCTTTCTGTTCTACCAGTACTTTCGTGGTAAACATTAAATGTCACAACAAATGGTTCAGAGCCTTGCACTAACTGAAGAGAAATCTTCTCAAGTAAGTCATGTTGTTCTATATTAGAAATACAAGTCCTGTATGTTTTACCTAGTTCTGAAAATGAAACAACTGGAGTAGGGTTAACCAGCTGTTTGATTGTAATTTCTTTAGTTTGAATAAATGATTTATTCATATCACTTTCATTGTAATTGCTATCAGAGACACTCTTGATTGTAGCTACATATTCACCTGCAATATGCTCAGGGAATTTGATAGTAGCGTGTTTAGTAGTAACTTGCATAGATTTTTCAGTCACAATTCCATCTGGTGATAGTAAATCATATTTCAAATTGAATGGAGGAGAACCTGATAATAAGATATCTACCGATCCTTGAATACCCTGACAAACAGATTTTCCAAAAAATAGATTCTTTTTGGTCTTCTTAATATTACTTTGTTCTACCACTTTAAAAGCAGGTTTTTCCAAATATGATACTGATACAACATTTTCAGGATTAATAATGTCCCCTTTACAGCTAGAATCTGACATCGAAACCAACTTATACGTACCTTCCTTAAACAATTTTAAAACCGTCTTATAATTGGAATCAAAACGGCTCTCTAAAGTGCCTAAGGTTTTACCATTAGAATCAATGTGAACATACTTCACAAAGAATGGACCTTCACCAGATAATTTTAATGGGATTTCAGAAACAGATCCTTCTTTAATCTGAAATTTAGCTTGTTTTTCTCTTGTATTAATTGAGGCATATGGCGTATCTCTTCTTACCTTAATCTTTGCATCAGATTCTGTTAATGGAACTACGCAACCCGAAGCATCTTCAATAGTTGCTAACGATAGAATATAATCACCACCAGTGCTGAAAGCAGGAGTTTTAATATTATACTCGTTTGTTTCAATATCATCCACACTAAATGATTTTCTTTTATTTGAAGAAATATCGATAATATCATACTTTAGTTTAAATGGGGGTTCACCGATTAATTTGACAGATAATTCCGTGCTATCACCAAGACATAATGCCTTACTAAATGAGCTAGTCAAGCTTGCCCTTGGCTTAACCCTCATTGATGTCTTAAACATATACTCTGATTTGGGGCTCAATGAGATTGGATCTGTAAATAATTCGTTTGTCAAATTGTCAAATTCTATTTCATAATTTCCTTCTGTAGTAGGATTATAATTAAATTGGTATCTAGTACTTGGTGATTTATATCTCTTTCTGTCAAAAAGTTTCTTTACACCATTTTCATATTTATAAATCTTTGTAATAAAGTAAAATGGCGGGATACCTGAAAAAGTCAAATCGAAACTTAATCCAACTTGACCGACACATTTATCAAGAATTGGTGTACCTGAAACTTTTAGTTGGGGTAAAACTGGTTGCGAAATTAGCACATTTGACTTTCCTACAATAACACCAGCACAATAGTTCGATTTTACCGATTCTAATGTAAATGTACCTGGATACTCAGCTGGGAAATCATATGTTGAGGTATTTGTTGAAACTTCAAAATATTTCTTTTTACCATCTGTTGACAAAAAGGAAAACTTAGCGGAATATTGGTTAGACTCAGAAGTTGAACCTTTAACCGAATTTCTTTCTTCCTCAAAATGTAGAATAATAGATCTCTTTGTAGGGGACTTTGAATCAATTACTTCTTCCAAACTAGCCTTGGGAATTGAGTGAACATTAAAGTCATACGAACAGTGAAGAATTTTACTGGAATCATCTTCTAGTTTTGAAAAATCCATAACATTGCCTAAACCATCTATTAATTTGACCATGCTGTATCTATGAACACCATTGCTATTAATCATAGAGTCTAAATTAATCATCACATTCTGATTTTGGGCCCACGATAAATCTGCTAAATCGCTTACAGAAAATGAAGTTTTGGTATTAGAGTGTAAAGGAGATTCAAATAATTCTGGCTGTAAGTTAGAATCGTAGAAGTATTGTTCCTCACCATTAACAGATTTTGTGTAAGCAAGTTTCATTGGTGCTACACCTTGAACTTCGATTTGTACTTTATCATTGTCACCAATACATCTATCAGAAGCACCATATCCAGATATTTTTGCAACAGGACATTGTGGAACAATAATATGAGAATTAAATATTCTCAAGTTCAAACCATTTGAGTCAACAATTGATTTGATTTGGTAAAACCCAGTTCTTGGTAATGGTACTGAAAGATATTTAATTGAAGTTTTTGCTTCTTCCTTTAATACATCTGTTGATAATGGAATGCCAGCCATTCCTGCATAATCCTCTATATTTGTCATTAATTTCCAATCATTTTTTGTCAAATTCAACAATTCTCTTTCATTTGTAAATATGTCTCTATGTTCCAATTGAATAGAGTGAATTTCAGCAGTTGAGTTGATTCTAATAGGAACCTTAATGCTATTTATTTCGAATAGAGAGTTATCAACTGGGAAACAATAGGCACTATGGAATGGATTTAACATTGCTGTATTTTCTGGTAAAATTTTAATCGTTAAAGCACCTTTAAAATGGGCAGAAGAATCGAATAATGAGCGCTGGTTAACCGAAGTTCCTAAAACACTTAATTCCTTTGTATTTAATCTTTTCCACAGGGCTAAGATCGAAGAAATCAAAACAAAATCTGTGTGACTGGAAATACCGATTGTTATTAGCGACATCAGTACAATTTGTACTAGTATAACCCACGATTTGAAAACTAATTTTGGTATCTTAAAAGTTGATAGGACATAGAAAAATAATGAATCAATCAATAAATATTTACTAACAAATGTTGTTCTTTGGTTTACAAATACAAATCCTGATATTGGCAAACCTGATTTTAACAAAACCAAATCATAAAACTTATATAACTGAATAATGATGAAAACAATCAACGCCAAAGTACGTTGTTTTGCAGCTTCAACCACTTCGGTAGAAATCAAAGGTTGATTCAAATCAACACCTGATTTCCCAGATCTGGACTCAAATCTAGAATAACTCACCTTGCCTGTATAGGCACTGGAATCTCTCCCAACATCATTGCTGCCACGGCCAGATGCATACCCTCCACTCATGTCGGAGCTTGTACCATCATTAGCAGAACCTTGTCCACGTCGAGAAGTATTAGCAGATGTTCTATATTGTGAAAACTGTGAAGAACTCGTCCCAATCCAATGGTTGCCCCTAGGCGTCTTATCATACATATTGGAAATGTCTGGCATTGCTCCTACCACTATCACACCAATTAGCAACCTTGATTGACCGACTAAATCCCCAAATTAAACCAACAAATCAACCCATTTCATATATAGATATCTGGATAGTTTATAGTTATCTCTTATAGAAAGTATCTTAAAAGTTCAAATTGTTATTGGAAATTTTGGCCATACAAAATTTTTGCCTAGTCGTACCACGTGACGACAATAAGGTTCTCTTAAGCATCGCTGAGTTCACAATAAAATGACCCTATTTGGTGACCATATCTAATGCTAATCGAAGTGTTTTGCAATGATTAGTACAAGAGATATACTTCAATTGAGACCATAATGGCTTGAATCGATGGGTTATCTATTTTGCTAACAGAACCGATACTTTAATTGATGTTGCAAAGGTGACTTTGACTCAAATAGTTGCTCGGAAGATACTCGATTTTGCAATGGTTTGATGAACTCACCACTTCAACGTTGTGAAGACAAAAAAAATTGGAGGTAGCGGAAATCAATTACGTTGTGAATAATGCATCAATTTGTTACATTCTTTATTGGGATCAAAACCGATTGTATTCAGCCCCACTCACTGCTTATTTGAACCTTTTATTTTTGTTCAACCGCATCTCATCTCATCTCATCATTTCGAATCGGTTTAACAAAAGTGAAA
Organism: Vanderwaltozyma polyspora DSM 70294; assembly: GCF_000150035.1. Lineage (NCBI taxonomy): Eukaryota > Fungi > Ascomycota > Saccharomycetes > Saccharomycetales > Saccharomycetaceae > Vanderwaltozyma > Vanderwaltozyma polyspora. The sequence goes on from NW_001834662.1 coordinate 29,397, forward strand.
AATTATGATGAAATCAAAGAATGAAAAGGAGTGGTAAATTTGAAAGATGGTTAAAAGTATTAAATGATTCCCTTATAAGAGACTAGACCGGTTCCAATCTAACTTTGTCTTGTTAGTGTTGATAATATTTCGTGGAATATTGGTTTTGGTTTCCCTAGCATTCAAATTGGACATTTTGTTTTGCTATTCTATTTGCTGTTTTATTTTCCTAACCATAGCAACTTCCTATATAAAAAGATAATAAGATAATAAGATAATAAAAGTTCATTCAAGGGAAAGTGAATTATAAATAGACAGCGTTGTTGGTTCAAGTTATACTGTTTTACTAAAAATTGCTATCTATTCTTCTAAGGTTATCTCTGGTGTTTATTTTAATGTCTAATGACTGGAATTTCTCTTTTATGGCTGTGGTCTAAAAGAGGGTTTATCTTTATATCATATGTGTTCTTAGTTTGTTTTGCTGCTGTTCTTCCTATAGATTCAATTGCACAAGCTTCTCAATCTTCAAACAATGCTTTAAATACGTTTATCGTGGTCGGTGCATTGGTGATCTTCGCCGTGGTTTGCATTATTTTAATTGTTGGTCGCTCATTGTATTTTAAGAGCTGTCTGCAAGATGTTCCAAGAAGGTATATACCTTCAACTGCAATTGACCTGCCGCACCGTGGCAGTAGAGAACTGGTTACTCAAGGTGTCGAGGCATCGAAACAGTTAAGTACAATGTTCATCAAACCAAAAGATCCGGTAATACATCCTGGTGTGGAGCCTCCAGAACGTTGTGATGATCCAAATATAGACAAAGTGTTCCCTGAATACCTGAATTATCATTCATGTATAAAAAATATCGCCGACAGGTTCAAGTACAAAGGTGTATTTATGAGTGTTGATAAGAATAAGCTCGATATAGACTCAACCTTCTCTGATATTGTCAGAGAGAAATATATTATCTCCAATGAAAATGTAGCTGTAAAGCAAAATGCAGAACGTCTGATAGAATTATACGAAGTATTAAGGTTTTCTGGCAACCCAATAACAAGGGAACAATTTGTTTATTTCGTGGAATTGTGTATCTATTTAGTAGAACATAGTTTGACTCACCACATAGAGGAGGATTTAACTAAGTTTCCGTCTAACACAATGTTTTCTATAGGTGAGTTTTCAACTGGATTACAAGCATCGAGAATACAGTCCAGGTATTCAGCAGCTCAGTCATTCGAGAATGATTTTGGTGAGAATCTTTTAAATGCACAATTATCAGAACTTTTACAAAATAAGTCAAGAATAGAAGAAGAGAGACTAGGAAGGCTGAGAAGACTTGCCGGTTCGATAAACGAGAGTGAGGATGAAGCAATATCTTCATCGATATCCAGGTGGAACACTTCGAGTGGTTCAATCACAAACAGTTACAGTACTGTTGTTCGTCATTAACATTATATTTAGCATTGAAGTAATATTTGTATCCTTGTTGATGCAACTCCCGTCACTTCAGATACCCAACATCATTTAACTTTACAATATTTATAAATTTTACATGAAGCATTTCCATAAACACTCTGTTTAAGGATAAAATAGAATCAAATTACTACAAGTTCAACATCTAATCTTGAGAATTCATTAGTATTTCTTGTATTGAGTATATAGCATTGGTCTGTGAGAATTCTACCTCCCCACTTGTCCTTTTTGGATAATACCATATCTAAAATATATTACACAATTATCCGTATTTACAAATGTGAATATTTGGCCTCTATTTATATGTCAAATACTTACATCCCCATAGAACTTTTCATGTCATCAAGACCGTTAGAAATTGGCAAGCCACCATAATTATTAATACTAAACCTGGCAAGTAGTATATTAGTCACTATATTAACCCATATGAGGCTGAATGATTATTAAAACAAATTTGGCTTCCAAAAATTGATGTCTATTTTTAAAATTTAAATACTATTCAGTTACAATATAAAATTGAATCTTATTTCCATTAATATTACGAAAAACAAAATGTTATGGTTGTTTAAGTTATTATTAAAGTATAAACAGCTTTTTGTATATGTATATAATGAAATTTAAAAAAAAATATTAAATTTCATTTGTTTCTGATACCCAAGAGATCAAAACATCTCTTGTAGGTTCATGTGGAATAGCCGCTGGTAAGCCAGTAGATAATTTTTCATTTAATAATCTGTATTCATCGGAGTATTTTCTTAATAAACTTTTACAGAATCCAACAGCTGTTTGATATTTCCATATCAAATCTAATTTAACTAGCTCTTGTTCGTCGTTAAAAATCGTGTCTTCAGTTATAATTGGGGCTACAACATTTTCAATCGCATTTACTCCCAATTTATTTATGGTATCATTGATTATTACACACAACTTTTCAAAGACAAATTCAAAATTTGCTGGGTTACCTGTAGTGATCAAAGGATCTTGAGATAGATTTCTGAAAATAGCTTCAATAACTGTTGAATCTACTAAACCATAGTTCCTGTTATCCTTTTCGAAGAAACAAAATTCAAAAATTGATTTTGAACTTATAATTTCTGCATATTTGAAGGCATCGGTAATTAAGAAACCAGTCTGTGAATTAGAATTCCAGAATCTAACAATAGCTTCAATGGCAGTGAATTGTTTGATATCATCTTCAATTTCCAATTTGTTAAAGATATGCTTAATGTCATCGGCTAAATCGTTAATATATTTATTAGCGTGAGATAAAGATCTACTACCAGAATGAGCTAAACATTGAACTATTATAGTGACGATGAATTTATCAAAATTTGTAAACATTGTACCATAATTTTCCTTAAATTCTTCAACAATAGATTCCAATTCTTCAATTTTTTTCTCTTCTCCATTCTTATGCATAAAGTCAATTAATCTACGAGTCAATTCAGCAAATGGTAATGAATCTTGTTTAAAATATAAATCATGTTTTTTAACATCTGATGGCTCAACTTTGAAATCATTGAAAAATGATTGATAATATTGTACTAGTTCATCATGGCTGATGTAAGAACTGTCTAAATATTGTTTAAATTCCTCTGGTAAACTTTCTTCAACATCTAGCGTATTTGAAGTTAGTCTTAATTCTTTACGAATTAAATTTTTAGCGAATGACATCTTTGGAGAATAAAACAATTTACCAAATTTGATAGAGTCATTTTCCCATTCATTCCACTTCCAAGAGAAACTAAAGTTACTCATTTGGATTGAAAACCAATCTAAATATCTTGATCTTAATTCGAAATCGATATTATCTAGATTGTTGTAAAAAAATCTAAAAGCTCTACCAAATACTGGAGCAATAGCCTTTGGAGAGTTTTGACAAATTTCAACCAATAAAGTATAAAAATAAGCAAAAGGTTGTGAAACTGTTGGCAATTTAAACATTAAACTTAAAATGGTTTCAATTGCGATATCTTCCAATTTATAAGTTGAAGTTAAAGGATCTTCTTCGAACTTATCAACCAATTGAGCAATTGGGATACCAGGTTCAGCAAAGATACCATTTTTGAAAAACAAATCCAATGTAACGACTTGTCTTGCAACTTCTTTTCTGTTAAATTCCATACTTTGAACGATATCTATTATAATATCATTAAATAATTGACCTGCAAAAGTTGTTATTGGTAAAACAGTTTCGAATTCACCGACTGAATTTGGTAAATAAACATGGAAATCATATCTTGGAGTTTTCCACATACCATCCACTGAACCAAAACCTCTATCTAAGCCCATAAAAGGAGTAACCTGTTCAATAGTAGGTAATATTAAAGGATCGTTAAAACCATGTTCATTAGTATCAGCATTACCATCGCTATCATCATTATTATCAATTTTTTCAGGTAATAAATGTGGCCAATTTATAAATAATTGATTTAATTGTTCCATATCATTTGATAAAGATTTTTTAACATTGTTTAACACGATTTGAACTAATTCTATTGGTTCGTATGGAGCAAAAGATTTAGTATATTCATTTAACAAATCGATTTTAATAATTTTTAAATTATAAGAACTTTCGACCATTATAATGAATTCTTCAACTTTATTTTTCAACAATTCGTTTGATCTATTAAAATAAAACAAATAAGGGATATTCATCAAAGTATTAGTATAAATTGCTTCACTTAATGGATTCCTTTTAGATGGATCAATATTATTTAATTCGATGCTAAAATCAATCAAAGATTTATAAATATTAATCAAATCATCTATAATTAATATTGGTGACATCAAAGATAAGAATCTTAGAATCAATTTAACTCTATTCCATGGTCCAGTTTCATTTGAAGTCACATTAAAGTTTTCATTATAACTTTCATTGCACCATTTTTGTAATTCATTATAGAAAAAATTTACAATACTTTTACCTGCAATTGGATTTTTATTATTAACAACCAATGTTAATAAAGCTATCGCAGGTTGTTTTTGTGGTTGTTCCATTACAATTGAATTGAAAGTATTCAATAAGGCAGTATTAAAATATTCTTCATGCCCGTATTCATTAATGATGGCTTCACTCAAGAATTGGATATCCTCATCGAAGGATTTAATGGATTCCCCAATAGTTCTAATATCGGGCATCATTTCTTTACATAGTTGGACCACAGGAGGGACTCTTTGTCTCTTCTGCATACGTGGTCTAAAATCACGATAGCCATCATCATCATCGAAGTCTGCCTTTAAAATCATAATTAAGTTAGTAAAATGATTAAATTTTCTGGAAGGGGAAGATGTGTCTATGCGTCTGTGTGTGTTTGTCTGTTTCTGCGATTTCTTTTCAAACAGCAAAGGAGTGTTAAAGAAATACAGAACAAATACAATAACAAATACAAAAACAAAAACAAAAGAAAAAGTATATAGAAAGGCTATTTATAAAACAAAATAAAACAGAGACAATTCTTAAAATTATCGGATATGATAGATGTAATGGCTTTATATATTCTTTTTGAAGCAAAATGAAACCCAAAAGATAATATATATAGTCGTCACTAGTGAAATCTTTGCACATATACGTACAAGGACTGCACAGTAATTTAGAAACCCAAATGTGACAATTGCAAAATATCCCAGAATCATTATGGTTTAAATACATTATTTTTTTTGGTTTTTTGGTTTCAATTACAAAATGTCAGTTGTTGGTTGTAATTTATCTTCATCTGATTCTTAAAATATATAATGCCACAAAAATATATATATCATATCTGCCACAAAAAAAAAATTCAAAAAAAGCATTACACTAGGTATACGCTTCCCCGCATTGGACTGGGCTGGACTTGATTGATTTAGAATTGAATGTCTCCCTTTATGTTGCAATAACCATAGCCTTCATTAGAAGTTGAAATAAACATACCGCCTCTTCTTTTTCTAGCAAACATTGTGTTCAGAAAGGTATTATTAGCTCAGTGAGTCTTAGAGATGTCTGTCTTGAACACTCAAAGTAACAATGGACAGAAACTGAACCAACTAGTCCCTTTATAGATGCGTAAACGTTTGTTGATATGAGTAAATATACCAATGTCCTTTAGCCTTTTGTTGTTTAGTTTAGTTTAGTTTAGTTTAGATTAGTTTTTCGAATTCGAATTCGAATTTAATTTCGATATCGATATCAAAATTTTTAATTTTTTTTTTTCCATAGTGAGAGAAAGTATAAGTCACATGATCAATTTGTGAATCCGGTTTGAACAATTTACTTTGGTATTTGTTGTGTAGTAACCACCACCACTAGCAGCACAGCATAGCACACGGCACCACTACAATTACCGAATTAAAGACCTTAACTTATTTGTCCTGTCTGATACATAAAATGATCCATATGAAGAAATATCGAAATTGAATTGGCTGCAAACTTGTGAGAACAGAAACTTATATAAAGAAGCCAACCAAGACAAGGGTTGAATATGATAAAATGTATATTCGAATGCAAGTTTTAGATATATAGATTTTAAAAAGATGTAATCTTGTTTGTATATAAAGAAGAGATAATATTAATAAGAAAGAGAGGGAGATAAAGAAAAAATGAGAATAACTGACACATTCCTTTTTTCAACGTATTTGGCATTAACTCTTGCCGCAAGTGATTATTCTGTGACGATTGAACAATGCCTGAATACTGAACACGACGATTATATCTACCCAGCCATTATCTGGTACTACTATGCTCAGTACGGGCCTACCCTTAATCAGGCGACATATTATCCGCTATGGCAGTTGTATGAAATTGGTGAAGTGGATAAGTCTTTAAAGCAGTGGTACGACATGTACCCATACGATGAAGGTGAAGACTACAGCATCCAACTAGATCGAGACATATCACGAGCCCTAGATGAAGACGTTAAGAGACTGGAATGTTCCTTGTTAGTATTGGAAGCCAAAGGTGCAGAAAAGACTTATCTGTATGGTAGACTAGCAAGGAAATACAACGACTGGCTTAATGATGGGACGGAGGAATAGAGAAAAAGCTATTCTGAGCAATGTTCAGGGTGTAATTAACTTCTGCTTAAAATATATCGATCATTGTTAGACTAAAGCCGGTCCCTTTTAATAAATTCATAACCACACCAGATAAAGGATGGCAAGAAGAAGAACACCTTAGTATCAAGTAGTTAAAGTCAGACCTCTTCAATCTTCCACTATTACTCATACCCCATAAAGATGGACTCTACCGACTAACTAAGGATGCATCAATCAAAAGATATGAGGGAGTGTAAGAAGAAATAGACATCAACCAGAGTTAACAAATGGAAAAAGGCGCCTAATTTTATTGAGAAGTTTACCATAGACCAAGCTACTCTTATTTTCGGAAAAGACACTCAACTAGATCCACAACCTAAAATATTCCTACCCCGAATATGAATCAAATCAGCATTAAATGCTGACATTGGTCATGGAAGGTTTTAATATAAAGCCATATTATCATGGATCAGGAGCGTTTTTTCAAATGAAAACTTTTAAACATACAAGAAAGAGGTGTATATCATTATATAATAGGTGATTATTATTCAGATGTATAAGTAATATCTGATTTATTCATTTTGATTATTTTATTCAAGATGTTTTTTGATATAATATTTATATTTATTTCTCCATAGTGTTATATGAAGGTAACTAAATAAATATATATTAATATTTTAAACAAATACCAGACCATTTCCTAATATTATTAATAATCTTTGCTTTGAATAGGCTTCGGACAATAAATAACATTTATAGGGTCATAAGAATATTCTAGAATCTTATAGATTTATATTCTATCTCTTGGGTCAAATCGGTAAACTTAGATCTAATGATACTTGGGCAATAAATAAATATGTATTGATCGGCCTCTTAATAATGCTTTTAATTATTACTTAGTTGTATGTTTAATTCGTTTTACGTTAGAATGAAGGCTGTTAGGCGTTTATTCTCTAGGATCTTAAGGGTTGAGATCTGTAAGCTAAAGTAAATATACTTGTTAATAATAATGTAATTGTATATCCTTTTGTTGTACAAAGTAAGATACTAAATAATATACAATAATATACAATAGTCTCTTTAAATACCAATGTTAATAGTATGGAAGCAACAACCTTGTAATGACACACATGTCTTTACATGTCTTTACTGTCAAGGTTCGTACAAAGTAACCTCGAAGTAGTCTCGAAATAATACAAATATCATTCTTCACCTGATATGAATAATCTGGGAACCCATCGATGTAATTCATACATTTTAGGTTACAACAAATTTCCCTCGTGTCTCATCTTCCTTATTGTGACACTAATTATCTTATAACCCGGACATGTTGTATTATCACAATTATTCACGAACTAGTTTTTAAAAATATTCAACAAATAAAGCGGTTGTTTGGCCGAGCGGTCTAAGGCGCCTGATTCAAGTATTAGATTACTTAACTACTAAGTAGGAATACTCAGGTATCGTAAGATGCAAGAGTTCGAATCTTTTAGCAACCATTATTTTTAATATTTTTTTTTCTGTTTTGAACATATACATACATACATACATCCGTATATATTTATATTATCCCAGTACTAACTAACGAGCTGGCAAAAAGGTTTATTTGGAATTTTCCCTTTTTTTATGTTTTCTTCTTGGAATGTTCTCTTTTCTGTTCTCGGAGAAACCCTTCCTTTACAATACTTTACTAGTAGACCTTATACCTCTCTACCCATTATCAGATTATACTACTATCCTTTATCAACCAAAAGAAGGGGAACAACTATTTCTAGTATGTTACCAGTTACCTTCCCCATCTTTATTTGACCAATGAACTATATATTTATTTGGTTTTAAATTTCGATCCATATCTCATTAAATTACCTTAGATTAATATCAACTAAATAGAAATTAAATTCGAATCCTATATTTTGGAAATTATTCCATATTACATATTGTTAAGGAACAAGAAGAAAAACAGGCTTCGTTTAGAGAAATTGTTATTTTTTGATATAATTTGACTGTCTGTTTATTATTTTTCATATACATATATTTATATACACACTTATTGATTCCCATCCTCATACTTATTCCCATATTCATAGTCATATTCATTCATATTAATACTTGTATACTGATTCAGGTGTTACTCTTTGTGGTTTAAAAGAACAAAGTATACAAGATGTCAAATTCATCTATGGAAAATGCCCTAGATGGTTTGAACTATTTAAAACAAACTGATCAATTTCTAATTACAAATAACTCTACTCTGGCTACAATTTTAAACTTCCCCTATAGAATTGGTTTATCATTCTCAGATGCAACTAAATTACAATATAGACAGGCTCTAGAGGCAGAAAACGTTTATCCAGGTTTCGAAACTTTTATGAATATTGTAGGTTATTTTTTCAGTAATTATGCAGTTGCTTGTTTCATTACTGCCCTTTTATTAAATAGATTCGTAATGATGTCTTCGTTAAGGACAAATACTCCACCAACAAGTTTACCAAAATGGTCAAATATTCTATTGCATTTCTCTGCTATTTTACCTTTGGTGTTCATGATACTCACTGGATTCTGCCAAACAAACTCTTCAAATCTATTACCTGTACTGGAATTTAGGTTTTTCTTATCAAGATGTTTTACCGTGTTTGCTTGGTCCCATTGTATCGAAACGTTTGTAGCAATTACAACAAATACAAAACCTTTGGAAGATTCAGATTATACAATCTTTGAACTATCAATCCAATTCTATCTAATGAGCAAAGGGAAAAATGATAACCCAATTCGTCTAGAGTATATTTCAGATATATTAATGGCTTTATTAGGAAGAATATTAATTCATGTTGTGGAAATATTCAGAATAAGAAACTTTAGATTGATGGGAAGTACCATCTTAAATATTGGTTATTTGAGTTATTTAGGTTACATCGTTAATCAATACGGGATTGGTACCATTCCTTTTACAACTTTTTTCAGACATTTCCCTAAAGTGTTCTCCATTTTCTTGGTTCTAATATCAGCTTTATGTTATGGATTAGCATGCTTGGTTAGAATTGATCCATTCGGAGGCAATACTAGAGACCCAGAAGAACTTCAATATTATACATTTATGAATAATTGGTGGGGCCATTTGAATTGTACCACAGAACAGGAATTTACAACAGTTATTGGAAAATTAGCTTTACTACTATGTAAAGGAACCGGTACAAACAATAATGGTGTACAAAAGGAATTCACTTCTTTAAATGTTCCTTTATCAATTCATCATTCCTATATGGTCAGCGGTTACAATAATGAAAATCATACCCTTTTGAGATCTGAACTTTTGAAACTAAAGCTAAGAGATAATCTAGAACCCGAAAATAATACTGTAAAAAGTTCATGGAAAAATAGAATATGGATAATATACGAATTGTTTGAAGCATTTTATCATTTTTTAAGATCTCCCAAAAAACAAAAAACTACTAAACAAGAATCTAATATCCATGTACCTAGCACAGTTGCAGCCAACTCTAATGATCTAAATCGATACATAACCTGCAGTAATTACGCCAAATTTTTATCAAAATCCGAATCTGTAAGTGATGACATTGCTGAATTATTGCTTTTACCAGAGGAAGACTTTTCTGCAGATTATATACCACCAGAGGATGAAGAAAACTGGGAAATTTTATCCCATGAGAAGTCTGAGAATAATCAAAACGATTTAACTGAATCTGAGATTGATGAAGAGGATCTAGAACTTATCAGCGATGATGATGATGATGATGAAGAAGACAACGATGTCGAAGAATTGGAAGAAGAAACTTTAAAAGATCAATTGATCAATTTAATTATCCCATATCCAACTTCAAGATCGAAAGATGAAATGAGCTGGGTCATTTCGATGTGGAATATGTTACGTTATCAGCTAAAAAACGAAAAAAGATTAACAAGATCAGAATATAGTAATTTAAACCCAGGAGAAGTATTAACTGAAGTTATGGCTGAGAATTCCACTTTGAACCACGCTACATCAAATAATGTCCATACCTCTAAGGACTCAAATAATGAAGATAATTTTGAATCTTTATGTGTCGTCTGCAAGACAAACGACAGAAACATCGTATTATGGCCTTGTAGGTGTTTTGCATTATGTGAAGATTGTAGAATATCTTTGAGCTTAAGAGGATTTAATTCATGCATCTGTTGCAGAAGTGACGTGCATGGTTATAGCAAATTGCATAGAGTATGAAAGAAATAAATACTTCTAATTATTTACCCATTTCTCCCATATGATCATATATAATATATATAGCCGGAATATATTGTTACTTAATGATTACGTGATTAATCAATCCATTCAGTCGTTTAAGCATTTAAAAATGATTGATATTAGACTACTGTTTATATAGCCCTCATTTAGTTACTATACATATCCGGGTAATACGGAAATATTCGGTACAGTTCAAAACAAGAAAATAAGAAAATTTTTTTTGGCAAAATCAAATTTTGGAAAACTATATAAAGGGCATCGACTTTAAAGAAGTGGTATTTGATTAAGTGTATTATATTTTTGTTTAACATTTTTCTTCTTTTGTTTTATGTTATACACAACCATGGACTCAATTCAAATTGAATATACGGTTGAGGGGAACTGTGATGCTTCTTGCTTTTGTGAGACCGTCACGCCTGTTTCTTGCTATTGTTGCTTAACTTAACCACTATTTATTTGATAATTCGGCGCTCGAGAGGCAGAGTTTCAAGGGATCTATGAATTTGTTTCAATATTATACTTCTCCCCCAGTTTTCGGATTGGGGTTTGAGTCGTTTTTATTGATTTACTCGCAAGGGTAGAATTCTTGATCGTTGCCATTACATATATGGATGAGACAGAAGTAGCCCCGTCGATGAGTACCTAGATAGAGTAGGGTGCACGACTTTGAACTCTTCACTTTCGAGTGAAATGAGTTTCGTCGTCTTTGTTGTCATTCTACAGCGGGATATTCCTAAAACTGTGTAGATCCTAGTTGGTCATTTACACTGTGGTAAAACAAACTGCTACATTTTTTCTTCACATTAAAAAATTTTATGGAACTGTTACCCGTGCAATACCTTAAAGAATTTTTTATCTACCCAATAATCCACATTGAAAAAAAAGGTTATTTTTTGGAATAAAGGGAACCGTTCCAAAAAGGGATTGATTTTTGGAGCCTAAAAATACTGGAACTTATTGATAAAAAAATTCTAATGAGAATACAAATTGTTCCACGCAAATATAAAAGTCGCGGCGTAACACTTATCAAAAGAACCGGGGGATAGATTACCACATAAGTCTTAAATTTGGAAGGAAATCCGAAAGAAACATTTGTCCCTCTTCTTCTAAAGGAGGATCACATAATAACACTTTGAGGGAATAAAAAAAGGATATTTTTGTTCCGCGAAGGGTTCCACATCCCGG